>NW_010565046.1:20671-36280 GCF_000687285.1 Phaethon lepturus
GGAGAAGCTGTGTGACCAGTTTTGAACTGTGGGAGTCATTAAAAAAAGGCAAGAATGGCTTTTCACAGTTTGAGCGCAATCACATAGTCACTTTAAGGACCTGCGGGCTTCAGGCATGGCTGTGGCAGCACTGGGGTGAAGGGGGCAGGAGGACCCTCCCCTCTTAATGGTTGTGCTGGTTTGTATGGCCTTAAACTGACTGTGAGACTACTGCAAAATGCTGGCTGGCAGGGAAAACTTTTGCTAGATGTTCAGCTCACTTATAAAAATTAATGTGAAACTAAGAGGAATCCCTGCATTTTTAATTATTCTGCTGTGAAAAGTGTTTCAATCATTTGGCTGAGGAAACAAAACAGTATTAGGGTAGGGAATGGGCAAATAAAACCACACCCTCAGTGCCAACTCTTTGGACTGAACCTGAAGAAAAATAGGTAAGATTTGGTTTAATAAGAAATCAGGATTTGCTCTTGAATGAGTCACTGACCAAATGATGTTAATTTTTTGGCCTATTTGAAATGAACAGCACAACTTGTTGAACGTGGCAACTCAAGGTAGACAGATGTAATAATACTTAATGCTCATATGGGACTTGTCATCCAGGGTTGAAAGAGTGCTTAATAAATGTGGACAAGCATTAGTTACTGCATTTTACACATTGGGGAACAGGCAAAGAGGTTTTAAGCCACAAGTTCAAACTTTTATTGCAAAGCATTATTTCTGTAATCCTAATCATGTGCCTTAACCACATGTCCCCCCATTTTAATATACATATGTATTTCTTTAAAAAGCATTTCTTTTAAAAAATGCCTGAGCAAACAAACTGGCATGTTAAGACTGTAGAAACTTTGCTTGAACCTTTTCAAACAACCTTGTAACTCTGGGACAAGTATGTGTGTTTAAATTGTCAAATGTAATGCAATAGAGGTCCTGACTAGATACCGTTTCAAGCTCAATATGCTCACAGAAGCTGGAGATATGTAAGGGTGTGGGATACCTTAGAAGGAATGCAGCCTGCAGCTAAAGCCCACCAGTACCAGGAGAAAGATTTCTACTGCTTTTTGATGTGCTTCACATCAGGCTCTGAATGAAGCATGGTGCTAGTGGGCAGGAGCCTCTTCCTTTTCAGAAATGCGATGGAAACTTAGGAATGTCAGGTCAAGTGACTTGAGGCAGGAACCCAACATGGACTTAAGGTGATGCTGCTGGTGAGAAAAACAGCCCTTGTCCAAAGCAAGAGTTTGTGTGGCCATAGGATAAACCTGTCTGTGGGACTGGTATGGCTGAAAAATAAATTTGTGCATAACAATAAAACTCTCTTTTACAGCTGGATCAGCTCTGCTGTGCAGTTCAGCTCTGCAATTCTTGTAGCAACAACATGCAAGGGGTGACCTGCAGCACTGTTTCGGTGCATATCAGCTGTGATCCAAATCTGTAATACCAGTTGATGTAAGTGTGGTCCCTGGACACACTGCTTTGGGGTAGGATGCTTAAGTCACCTGTCAGACCACATTAAAGGTTTATAGCCCGGTGGAGCTCAGACTGGGACTGACATCCAGGAGCTGAGCCTGCCCAGAGCAGGGTTGTGCTTGGGGGATAAACTGAGCATCTGCAGGCAGAGCAGGAGCGGCGGAGCACAGCAGGACTCTAGCACTACGAGCACATCCTTACAGAGGACTGCTTGTGCCACCTCCTTCCCCTTCTCCCACACACCTCTACACTGCTGGGCCGTCCAAATTTTTTGTAGTGTTTGTTCCCACATTTCATTGCCATGACACGTTGAAAGAAAGCATGCAAATGCTTTTATCCCTGCTGTTACAACTGAGGTGTCTTCTAGCCTTTGGGGTAGGATTGGACACTTGCTATAAACATCTAAAGTCAGTGTTTTCACCTGTGTCAGATCATAGTCAACACAGAGCCATCCAGTGAGTGGAGGTGAGGGCACAGGCTGTCCGGAGGCAGTGGGTGTCACTTCCAGGGTGATCTATACCCTTCTCTCAGCTCCACTGGTGGCAGCAACTGGCCATAATAAGAGGTTACATACCAGGCTCACATCATTTAGATGCCTAAATTTAACTGAATCTTGCCCTTGATCTGTGCAGTGTAGGTGTCTGCAGCTGAGCTAGGCACCCTCGTTTCCCTTGACAGCCAACAGAAAGAAACAGGCATTTTTAGGGTGTGATTCATTTGACCTATTTTAGTTACTACTCTGGGATGAGGTAAAACCCTGTTCTTGACTAGCTCTCTGCTGACACCCACTTCTGCTCCTCTGAAACACAGCCGGAGCGAGTGGCAGAGGCTGCCGGGGTCAGCTGCCTGCCCAGCCCGGTCCGGCGGCTGCCTGCTGCGGGAGCCCGCCTTGCTCGCGGGAGGAGATGCTCAGCGAGGAGGATGCATAGCCCCTGAGTGCTTCTTCAGCAAGAAGCCTCTGTCTCCACGAACACGCCTGTGTCATGTCCTCCTCCTGGCTCTTCCTAGCCAGCTTATCTCACTGCAATGTGTTATGAGTGGGCCTGGTGCTTACAGCCGCTCGGTGGGAGGACACAGCCCTGCGGCCCCACGGTCTGCAAGCTCCCCACGCACCCTCCTTTGCAAAGTTCGGCGACTCGCCAGGGAATCGTGCTTCCCCTGTTAGCAGAGTGATGGGCACCTCCTTTGGAAACTCACACCGTTCTGTTTGTAATCCAGAGCCCTTTCTGGTCTTGCCAAAAAGCCTGATGTTAGAAAGCTCTTCTTGTTATTCAAAAAGCAGCTCAAGCGTGTGCTCATTTATTTCCATGCAAGCTTAACGTTGCAAAAGCTTTAAGAAAGCATCAGGCTGCCTGTGCAGCAAACCGGCTTGCATTAAACAGCAGACCAGGCTACGGGCAAACTGTCAAATGGACTTGACTTCAAAGGAGCCCTCGATGACCACCTGTCCATCACAAACAGAAGTGCTACGGCTGGACCCTTCCTTTTGGTCATACTCTGGTAATGGCGTTAGCACATCGCGTTACCCTGCTCCTGTTTTGTCCTCCACAATTTCCACTGCTGTAATTAACACAGGCTTGGCCACAGGTTATCTTCATCTGGCAAGCTCAATGTACATTTTAACATGGAGAGTCAAAGTGAAATGTGTTTTCTGCAGGTGTGTATGGCTGTGTTTTGGCAGGAGCCGTGTAAAGTCCTGAGGTGAAATGAAGCAAATACTGAACTGATTGCCCAGGGTGGCTTAGTTTTGCAGTTCCTTGAAGGGGCTACAATGCGAAGGAAGGGCAGGGTCACTGTTGCCTTTTATTTCAGAACATGAGATGAAAGCACAACAAACCCGCAACTCCATTTTCACACCTCCTTGGAAGGAGAAACTGAGCCAAAGTTACTGATAGCCTCACCCCTCACGGAGCCCTAAAGATATGCAGCTTTTACATGCAGTGCTTTCAGCCTGGCAGGGGTTGGGAGAGGTAACAGGAGAGACTCTCCCCTGCCCTCGCTTCACCCCCCTCCGGGAAATTCCTGCCTCTGTAATTTAATTGTGAGCTTTGTCAGCATTATTGGCAGCGAGCATTGGTAAGCGTTGCAGGGAGGGAGGCAAAGACATGCCCCGCTTCGCAGAAGGGCAATGAGAATGACTTCCGAGCAAAACGCATTTCATGTTTCACACAAAAAACACCTCTGTAACTTCAGCCGGTGCTAAAGCCGGTGGGGATCTACAGAAGTTACTCCAAAAGCCTGGTGAATTGAGCAGAGAATAACAATAACGTTGCCATGGGACTTTAAGCCTGCCTCAGTATTGAACAGGATATTCCAGCCTTTCTGCAGGTTAGGGTTAGCAGGAGGCGGATGGTTTTGAGTTCAGTTGTCCAGGGCTTTTCCGTGAAAGGATCCGTGTCTTGCTCTGTTCTCGGGCAGTTTCCTTTCCTTCTGTTTCCCCCAGCGCAGGGCTAGGCAGCTGACGGTGACAATGCACGAGCGGGACCTGCTCCTGCTGCCCGTATTTCCCCCTCTCCCGTTAGCTGTCGCTCAGAGCCGAAGCTCGGTGGCTTGGCCAGGGCAGCAAAAGGACCATGCTGGTGTCCAGAGGAGCTTGCTGCCCGTGGGGCTCTGCTGGTGTCTTGAACCCACCCCTGCAGAAGGGCAGGGCTAATGCCCATGCTGCTGTAGTCTGGAGGCTACACACCCAGGAGGGAGCTGCTCTGCAGCTTGCCCAGAGCTGGCCACTGAGCAGTGTCTCCCTGCCTTCAAGGAAAAACACTGTGCAAAGCTGTTGTCTGAGCTTCTGTGAAAGAGGCTGCATTCAGCCCTCAGTGACTTGGATACCCGACTCATTCGCTGAGCACATCATTCCCGCTCTCAGGGTACTCAGTAGCAGGCCAACTTAGCCACCGTCAGGAGTACACACAGCTCCACCAGCTGCTGTGAATGTGCATCCCTTTTTGCCAGGCATAAGTTTGGCTCTGTCATTGTCAGTATAAAATGCAGAAATTAGCTGGTTTCTAACTGTCAGCACCTGGAAAGACAAGCTGAGAGCTGCAAATCAAGCTTTACTCTTCTGTCTCTCTCCTGGTGGTGAGCAGTAATGGTCCTCCTGGCAGAAGATTCGTGATTTTCTGCCCAAGCATGTATGCAAAAGAATGATGTCCAGTTCATTTTCATGTGGTTGGTTGTTGTATGAGAAGCATCCTATTGTGAAGATTCCTGATATGGCACAGGCACGTAGCTCGTGGTGACGGCAAGTGCCTTTGGCTATCCCATTGCCACCCCACACTGGTCATTAGCTAAGCAGACTAACTTCTAGCAGTGGTAGGCTATAATCCTTTAGACAGCCCTAATTTGAAGGGAGTGAAGCTTTGCCCATGCATGTTATAGATACCTACTGCTGTTTGCCTATAACTCTATGCTGTAATTATATACTGTAATGTTACATTTAGTTTTCATAAGAAGACACTAATAGCAGTGGAGGTATACTGAGAAGCTGAGTCTAGACACATAACAGTACACCAACATCTTATTTAATACAGACAATCCAAGCTCTCAGCTGAATGCAAGATCATTAACTGCCTCTCAGGCTCTTCAGCACGCTATAGTAGTGGCGCTTTGCAAACATTAATGTATTTAAGTGTCACAAAACCCCTGTGAATTTGCATTTTACAAACAGAGGGCTGCAAGAAGGGAGACATGAAGCCATAGCTGTCAAAGGCCCACTGGTTGCACTGGTAAACTTGTGACAGCAAAGCCCAGACCTGCAGAAAGCTGATGCCAAAGGAAAGATGGAGTCCAACTCTCCTTGGGGACATTCAACTTTCCACTCATAGCAACCTGTCCTTTCTGCAATTGCTTTCACCATTCACTAGGAGTTTTGCAGCCTCTGTGAAAATGGCAGAGTAACAGACAAGTGTCAGTCCATAAGTCCTTGCTCAGATAGGAGGATGTAAGCCCCAAACAGATCCAGCATGCTCTGTTGCACAGTGTTCCTCGATGACACAATGTTGGAGAATGGGAGGACAGGGCCTCTAATAATGTTGGTATCAATATTGAGATTCCAACATACTGACTTCTTCCCTCTCTGTTCATTTACGTGTCTCTGCAGATTACCTGCATGTTGTGGACATCCATATGTTCAAGGAGCCCCATGAGATCAACAAGCAGCAGCACCACACCGACAAGTACTACAGCCCCAAGCTGATAGTGCGTCGGGGACAGTCTTTCCAAATCCAGATTGACTTCAATCGACCCTACAAGCCAGAGACAGACCAGTTCTGGCTGGAGTATTTGATAGGTAAGTGCCTAGCAAAGACTGTGTCGTATCAGCAAAATAAGGTTGAAGAGTCTCTCATAAATAGGAGCACAGCAGTACTTAATGGCTGTGTCTTTTTCCTGTTGTGACTGATAAACCATAAAAACAGGCTTAACCATAGGCAAGGAAGTGCTTTTCTAAACAGGGTCTGAATCCTTACTCAAGAAAGTCAGCAGAATTTCTTGTGAGAGAAGGAGCAGTATTTGGGGCTTTCTGTTTAGCAAGAAGCTGTACTTTATTGAGCTTTCAGATTTATCTTTGGTTAATGCTGTATGGCAATGCTGAAAGTCAAGTGGGATGGGAAACACCTTTTATTAGTGTTTAGGAGATGTAGGGAGAAGGAGTCTGTTGTTTAAGGTGGGAGAAATTACTATGTATGAACTGGGATAACAAAATGTTGAGTATGCAAGGGGGAAAAGTTATGCAGGGTGGAGGAATAGGACATTCAGACATTGTAGCTTTGGACCAGTGACTTACGCAGGACCACACAGAGGCTTTCTTGACTTACTGCAAAAAGAGCAAGAAAGCATTTTTCCTCTCACTGCGAGATCTTCATTAGAGACCCAGGTCCTAATGTACCTGTTTGCTTATTGAAGGTACAGGGCTGGAAAAGGGCATGACTCTGCTAGAGAAGGGGAAAAGCAAAGGGCAGAGTGGGGCTTCCTGCTGTGCTCCAAAGATGGCCCCACCAAATGCTGCTCCCTGCATCACAGGTCTGGGAAAGCCCCAGCTTCATCTAGAGTGATCTGGGAGTTTCTGTGTTAAGACGCCAATGTTCCCCTTATAAACTCTTTAAAGTAGGTTTGAATTGATGTTTTAATTTACTTTCCTGAGCGATGCAGTTCGGAAATTTGTAACATTGATTTTTTTCCACCGTTGAATTATGATGATGTGGCCATTTATTAGATTTGTTGCCTTTTAAAGCTAGATGGGCGTTTATCTCTTAAACGTATGCACAGTGAAAAGGTTACTGTCTGCACATTTTTTTTCATGGATGTCTTCTTTCTAATTTAAATTAGGGTTGGGAGGCATGTTATGACAGTCCAGTGAATGATTGGTTGAACAGCCACAAGTGCCTTTAAAAATTTAATATGCATAAATATCATTAGTTCATTTGGGATTTAATTCAATTCAAGACTGTTCCCTTAATCTTTGTATGTTTAAAACAAACAGCTGTAGCAAGAAGAAGTGGAAAATGGAACATTCGTTTTTTATTGCATTGTGTGCAGTTTGCATTTGTTTTAATCAGATATTCTATATTGGAAGAAGAAATTTAACACTTCTTTTGACGTTGCGCAGTCCACTTAAGAGAAAATACTCATTTTCCTTTCTCTTGCTCTCTGTTGCTCTTTCCTAACACATCTGTCCATGGTTTGTACGTTGAATCTCTAAACGTGGATAAAAATCCCTTCACTCTCAGCCACAGTAGGAATGGGGTTAAACGCGGCCCGAGCCAGGGGAGACTTTGCAACAAGCTCAGCTCTGAATGATGGCTTTGGAGTCAGCCCTGAGTCGGTGGTTGACTTCCCCTCCTCGTTCTTCACTGTTACTGTCCTTTCTGTGAAATGGGAAAGGTAATGCTGATGTGTGGCGACTGGCAATCAGCTGGGGGAAAGTGCTGCATGTACAGGATAGCGTCCAATGCTATTGCCCTCCTCAGCTTTTTCAGTGTCTTCTTCTGTGAGCACCACTGCCCTCTTGCTACAAGGAATTTAGCTCACAGAGATTCAACTGGGAGAAGAGATGTTCAAGTTCCTCTTTGAGAAACTGTTTAATACTCAGTGCACCACAAATGCTTCTCTTTATGCATGTGGTGAAAACACAATACATTTGTTCTCAGACACTAGCAACAGAAAGCAAAACAAAAACAGTCCACAAAGGAGAAGGAAATTATACAGAGATGATCTGCTTGACTCTTGCTACTTCTCCTTTTAGTGGCAAGTCCAATGTTTAATGCTCTGAAGGGGAGAAAGGAGATTTCTTGTACTTGAAATGCTCGAGGTTGCAGTGCTGTGCTCTCATGTGGCCATTTACACCCAGTTTTTTTTCTGTTTGTCTGCCTGAAGAGCAGGCATTCACCTCTGGTAATGCCAGCTGCCTGAAAACCAGAGCCCCGTCCAAAAGCTGTTGCCCAGGCTGTCTCAGTGAGCAGAGGAGGGAGGCACGCAGGCCCGGTGGCAGTTTAGCCCTGCTGTCTTAAAATGGGATGAACTCTTTTCTGGATTTTTTGTCTTCCTCCATTGACTCTCCCCCGTAGACCAGGCTCTGACTTCAAGATCACCAAAGACAGGAGAGGTAAATCCTACCCTTTGGTACCACCAGGCAGGAGCTACACCTAGGGACTAGCTCAGGCAACAGCCGAGACAGCAGAGAAAGCTTGAGCTCAGAGAAGCTTTTTGCACTGAAACAAGGGATATACCTCCTAAGAAAGTGCTGAGTTTGAGAGATTATTGTGATGGACACAAAGAAATATCAGCAGGTTGTTGTAAAATGACATTACCAAGGAGTTCTCTGCGTGCCTGAGCAGTGGTTTTCAAACAGTGCAGCAGAACTGTAGAACAACCTAGGCTGGAGGGACCGTCGGAGGTCTCACATCCAAGTCCTTGTTCAAAGCAGTTCCAGCTTGCTCAGGTTGCTCAAGACCTTGCCCTGGGGACAGGTTTTGAGTATCTCCAAGGGTGGGAATGTTACCCCAAGTAATGTGTACTAGGCTGTCCACGAGCTGTAGAATCTTTTGGGTGTTTCGAGGTGCTATTCTGACAAGGTACAAACATACTTTTGGTAGGGATTGCCGTGGCTCACAGGGAATTCATCTGGAGCTGGGAAAACTCAACGTCTCTTTTTGCAGGGCTGTGCCTACAGTGAGGGCTGTTTATACAACAGCACTGTATAAAGCTCTTCAGAAATGATTAGTTCCCAGCGCTGGAAATTTCCCAGCATTGACGTTAATCCATCACAGAATTTTTATCCATTAAAGACTAATTTTGCTCCTGAACAATGTGACAATGGTAATGACTTGATCCTCTGTGTGTGCAGAACTATTCTATTTCCTTTATTCTCCCAAATTTAGTTTTACTTCTCTTTTTTTGGTCCTATTTTTGCTTCTTTTGCCTCATTAAAAAGGTGATTAATGAAGCAAGTAAGGCAAGTAGAGACTGCTTAATCCTTCTAATTGATAATGAATCAAGGGTACCTGGGACAAATGCTTCTTGCATCATGTGAAACTAGGTCTAAAACAGAACAATCTTTAGTAACAATTTTTTTTTTTAAATCCACACTCCATTTGAAGACCATTCACACAGAGTCTATAATTCATGGGCTAAATTGTATAAACAAATATATATGTCAATATATAAATAATTTGCCGAACCTCTTGAAAGTCACTTTTACTGATACTCTTCTGAGATGATTCCTTATGACTAAAGTCCTTATTGCTTTAGCAGACTGTTTTCCCTAGAGCCATCATTGGTGAAGCTGGCTGAAGTGCTAACCTGGGAATTATTGTAATTCAGTTTTGCACATAGTGCTTCATTAAATTAGGACCATATTTGTCTGCCAAAGTATGGAAAACAAGGAATGTGCCAAAAAATCCACATGGAAAAATATCCACTTATAAAGAGCAATGGGATGTTATTCCAGTTCTCGTGCTGGACTGCAACCCTGCCTCTGTACCTGTGATTTGGGAGCTGCTCCATCACCACATATTTCCTTCCTTGCAGCCCACTTCCTGACTTTAATGAGAGAAAAGGTGAGCATCACCCCTTGGGAAATACTCATTTTATTGGTCTGGGGTTGAGATGAAAGAGGCACAAGAGAAGTGTAGATGCTGTGCTTACATCCACTTCCCCAGCGCGGAAACAATTTCAGTTTGCTTGGAGCCCTGAGGAGCCCAGAGAAGCCAATGACTCCTTCACCCATCTTGATCTCTCCTGACTACCACCTTCGTGGTGATGGGGATACTTGGTGCTGCCCTTGGCTTTCCACAGTGTGGGGCTCAGCCTCTCCGAGGATGGCTCCTGCACCTGGGGCAGCCAGTTTGGCATGAGTGCTGCAAACTTTCTGCAGTCACTGCTGCAGTGACAGTGATTTCTCTGAAAAGCAGGTGTAAGATTAGATGGGCTTATACAGCCTTCAATCTTGCTTTTAGTAGTAGTTTCCTGTATATGGCTGTAAATCCTACCATGGTTGATGAGTTTATATGGTGCATCCTTACTCGATATTTCCCCACATCCTCATAAACTGTTGTATATTTGTATTTTCCTTAAATGACTTCATAAATCCATATATATTGGTCTAGCCCTAAATACTATTATGAACATTTTATTCATTGACATACTTCTGAAATGATCATAAACCCCAGTCGTCCAGGCTACTACCACCTTTCCACATGTGTGCATGCATAGATACCCACGCACCTGCCCATATGCACTCCTCAGGCTTCTGTAAATCATTGGATTTTGGGCTGAGATGAGAGCAGAGACTTGCTGCTCCTTTTTCTACAGTCTTCCCAGGCCTGCTCCAGAGGAATAGTTATAAACACATGAAAGCAGCTAAGAACAAAAACATGTTAAAGCTGATCCCATAAGACTTATTTAGGTGACAACCAAATTCCCACCTACAGTCACAGGGATATCTGAGTACAACTAAATAACAAGGGGTCTGATGCGGGACCACCCTCAAGAATCAATGGAACTCTTCATACTGTCCTACAGTGTCCACAACCTTTCCCTAATTTCACAGCAATGTTGGGACATGGGTTATTCCAGGATGGTTGAGGTTTTGTTCCTTTTGTCAGGCAGTAAATCTGTCTTAGTGGGAAGTATTGCTACCCCTGCTGTCACCTGCCCTCCTCAGCAGCTCTGGCGCAGGGCAGGTGGTAGCTAATGGAGTGGCTGGGACACGAGGTGTCCCCCAGCACCTCGGATGGGATGTTGAGCTGAGTTCTGCCTCTTGGAAAAAGCTGCTGATTGGAAAAAAGCTGGATCTTGAATTTTTTTTAGGAGCCTTCTTGGCATTATACAAGAGCAACTAACTCTGGTACTGGGGGCAAACTCTGTTGGTGCTGGTACGTAACCCAGTGCTGAGAGTTTATTAAATCACTATGTCCCTGTTTAACAAAGAGCTACAAAAATTCAACAAAGATACAGAAACAACTGATGGTCTGAACATGGAGTTCCATTTTGGGGAAGAATGAATAATGTATTAGCAGTGGAACACATTTCCTAGAAATTGACTCCAGACAGAGGAGAGACCTGTTTGCCAGCTCTTAGCAAACAACAACAAAATTCACTTTCTGAACAAAGGCATTGGGGTATTTTTTTTCCAGGGGTATTATTGCCTCTGGAATTCCCAGAGGAACAGAGAGGAGGGACTCCCTTGAGGTGCTCCATGGACACAGTATTTCATGCAAAGGAATCTTTATCTTTCTTATGCTCTCCTTTTGCACTGTTGCAACAGCATCAAGTGGCACATAAAATCTAGCTGTATTTTTTAATGGTTTTAATAGCTAAGGTGCGTGACACTGATGTGTGTTTTACAACTGTAAAGTATTAGAAATATTCGCTCCTGGGCCAGAGCAGTCAGATGTTAAGGATTCTTAACTGGAGCTATAAACAAAAATTATTTCAAGGTATTTGGGTTTCCTACATTTCCAAGTTTGTATGCAGCACTTCTGAAGGCAATGGGATTTGAGGGTGGGAGGAGCCCAGATGTGCTATTACAGCAATGGCTCAAAGACACTACTGTTTTTCACAAAAATCTGTTTCTCGTTCTTGCTTGTTTTGATTGTTTGGGATTTTATTAGAGCATCTCTCATTTCTTTTTTCTTTGTCATACTTTTTATTTTTTTCCCTGTTTTTTCTCTTCTCTCTTCCCTCCTTTCTCCTCCTCCTTCTTTCTCTTCTTCTTTCTCTCCTTCTCTCCGTTTTCAGACATTTGTTGTAGTTATTCATAGCAATGAATAAGGCATGGTCCCAGTATGCTAACACCCATGCCTAGGCTGCTTGCTACAATAAGACTTACCTCTGCTACACAGCCATTGCACTTGTGGCTTCCAGTTCAATTTTATTTATCAACCTGTCACAATTATTATGTTTCCAGGGCTGGCATTGAAATAGATTCTTTACCCTTTGTATGAAAGAGCCTATCTAGGTAAAACAAATGAACCTAACAGGAAAATTGTTAACCTTACTGTGTGTAATGTATGTCCCAAAGGGAGAGAAATTCCTCAACTCCTTTAAAAAAGAAACTTCTAAGGAGCACTCCTAAAAAAACTACTGAGAAACAGCTTTGTTCACCTCCCCCTCTTTTGCGGTATCCTACTTCCACCAGGGAGGAAATGTCCTCTGAAGCTCACTAGATCTCTAATCTCTGTACTACCAAATTTTCCCTCCTCCCTGCCAAAAGTAAAACACCTACTTGCTTGTGTAGCGCCAACCCAAGAGCAGCCGTCGGTCCCCCGCTGGCCGTGCCAACCTGCTGGTGCTAACTCAGCAGGGGCGTTTAGGAGCTGTTTAATGCACGCACACATACAGCAGTGTGTATGTCCGCTGGGGACCGAGGGAGAAACTAAACTAGATGGAGATAGGGGCTTCGAGGGACTGGGCAGGGGAGGAGGAAGAGTGTGGTCTGAGCACGCCCTGGTCCCTGTTAGTCACTTAGAAGGAACAGCAGCAGACTTGGACAGCCGGAGGAGGAACGCTCGTGCCTTGCTGACTGAACTTGCTGTACCTATCTCTTGCTCTCCCTCTGTTGCTGTAAATCTCTCTCTGGTGCAGCCAAATTAAACACAGCTTGCCTCTGTGCTTGACGGGCCTGGAGCTGACATGCTAAGGAGCTGAGGCATATGTTAAAAATAATTCACCTTGAATGCATGTGTGTGGCCACAGTTCTGTGTTTTAGAGGGCTCATTCTTTTGCTACCGTGTAAATAAGACTTTGGCAAGATTTAACAAACACTGCTCTCTGCTTTTTGCCCCTGTAAGGGGTGTGTGTGTGTGTGTGTGTGTGTGGTGGGGAGCATCCCGTACATGCCCACATCCACACATGCATCAGTCATGATGCATTTCACCATGTAGACCTTCACTCATGTTTACTTACTTTCAAAGCCTTGTGATGCAGTGCTGAGCGAGACCTGAGCTCATTTAATAGCAACAAACAGCTATTTTGCTCCTCCTTTCCTGGGTGCCTAGAAAGCCCAGGAGGTGTAGATGTGGCTCTTCAAGATATGGTTTAGTGGGCATGGTGGTGTTGGGTTGATGGTTGGACTTGATGATCTTAAAGGTCCTTCCCAACCTTAATGATTCTGTGATTCTGTGCGTAGAGCAGAGCTGAGCTGCAACTGAAGTGAGCAGGAGATTTAGGAGCCCAGCTTGGATAGCTACAGAAACCAAGGTGGGATAAGAAAGAAGTACCAAAGAGTTGCAGGCCTGTGCACTTGTGAAGCAAGAGAAATAGATGTTTGGGCTATTAAACCTTCTGTAAAAGGGAGGCTTCTGTAAAAATGATGTCTTCTGGCAGTATTGTGGCTCAGTACCTAGCTGTGAAATGCAGAGAGTTGGAGGCCCATGAAAGAGGGCCACTGAGAATTCTCTCCTGTCTTCTCCTGCCTCGAAGGCAAGACAGTCAGCAGCCCCTGTTCAGTGCCTGATATCTTCTGAGCTGCAAAAGGGACTTATAAAAAACTCAGCCTGTGCCTGGTGGTAACAGTGCAGCAACCTCCAGGCTTTCTGAATTCGCAGGCTGGATTTTCTCATGTCCATGTGCTGTTAGAGGGAGCAGACAGGGACATCCCAACAGCATGATGTCATGCAACGACTTTGTCTTTCACATAGCAGTTGGCTGTGAAATGTCCTCGAGTGAGGGCCAGGGCCTCCTCCACCCAAAGCACACGTGAGCATCAGGGAGTGAGACAACCACAAAGAACTGGCTGCAGAGCGTTGTTCAAGCTGCCAACTCCCGGAGCAAATCAGAGCAAAAGGGATCCTGAGCCAGCTGATGCTGCTGGCAGAAGCACCCTCCTGTCAGCATAAAAAGAGTTTCTCTTCTATACATGGCTCCTGGTCCTGACATGCACCCAAACACCCTTCTGCCTCTCTATGGGTTGGGTTAACACCAGAGATCCTGCAGAGAGTGCTCTGCCAGGTGTCCACAGGTTTTTGGTAATGAGTCTTGGGATAATGTTGAATCTTCTTCCTTAGAGACTCTAACCCAGAGAATGAAATCACCATTGCACGTTATGACTTCTGAGAAAGGCTGACATTACATGTATCCCAACTATGAGCCAAAGTTGGCCCTGCTTTTCCACTGCAGCAAGAAGTGTGTGCTCAAGATGTAGATAAAAGTCCGATGGCCAAGCCATCCTGAGAGGACTTCCCTACAATGTTTATAAACATAGTCCTGAACCTACATAAGGATTCTTTTGCCAGCAGCCTTAGCATGTAATGCCAAAGTTATTCAGCTTATAGTGCTACTGTATCAAGACAACAGATGTGTGTATATGAGACTAGTGTGGCTGGTGCTGTCAGGTGTCTAGATGTGTGATTACAATTCAGCTCCACAAGCTCCTGTCAGAAGTAACAATTCCCTTGCTCTCCCATTTGCATTTTGGTTTTTGTTTCATAAGATTAGGGAACCTGTCCTTTCTTTAAAGAAAATGTTGGAAATTGCTCACCGCACTCTTGAGGGCTCTTCCCATCTTCCCAGGCTTCCTTGTGGGTTCAGGATTTATGCAACTGTTAGCGAGCACCAAACCCTGCTCGTCTGTCAGAAGCAAACAATGTTCTCTTGTATTTACTGTCTATAACATCTGCAAATTATCCTGACTTCTAGGATATCCCTTCCCTGGCATCCCTGCTATGTCTGCAGGGATGCAGGCAATATCCCAGAGCACCTTCTCCTTATGGGTGAGCAAGATAGTGGAGTGGCCTGCCTCTCACTGCATGGGAGCAGCTGTGAGGGACATGCACGGGCTCTGGGCTGAAAAGACTTTGCATGCTCCTCAGCAGGAGGTACAGGTACTCCCTTGTCAAGCAACAGATATATTAGGGTGTCTGTGGCTTCGCAAGCAAAAGAGACTTTTGTTTGGAAGGGTGAATGGGTTTTTGCATGTTGGGGCTTCAGAAAAGTGAGAATACCAGAGGCTTGGTACTTTGCCAAACATGCTATGAGGTGCCAGTGAGGGAGTTTCCATAAGGTTGTCTTGCAAAGGCCCCGTGGCCTCTTTGGGATCCTATCTGGTTCCTATAGGCAGATTTACTGGAGAGTGATTCTGCAGCCTCCCCATGTGCATATGGCGTACACAGACACGGTGGTGCAAAGCCCCCACCACAGCACAGCCCCTTCTGTCCCCAGTAGGCTCCTACATTGATGGGCAGCTTCCAGTGAAGATGACAGTGTCAGTTCCTAACCATGTTAAAATACTAATCTCTCCCCCCTCACACCTTTCTGAAGAAGGTAAGGGAGGTATTTTTAAAAGTAGCACTTGTTAACAGTTTTCAGGGATGTCAGTTTAATTACTTGGTTTGCTCTGCTGCTGCTTTCTTTGTGTGGACTGCTTTTAACAAAAATAAAATTATATCAAAACTAGAAGCAAAATATCAACTGTAGAGGCAAGCTGGGTCATACCCAGTTGCACCGCAAAGAACAAGAATATGTTCAACTTTCAGATCGCAATTGTTAGCAGCTGCAAGACTCTTACCTCTGTTACCTCTGTAGGCTCTTCTCTCTAAACTGGCTTTCCTTTGATGGCTTATATTTGAAGTGTCCAGTGCTTTATCTTCTAGTGTTTTCTATTGATTTTGCTCTCTGATTCTAGTCCTTTATTCTTCTGTAGCTCTTTCC
>NW_010565046.1:36311-54623 GCF_000687285.1 Phaethon lepturus
TGATCTGAAAGGGTTTCACGGGTTACAGCATCCCTGGCCGTCAGGGCAAAGTGGACTATTTATGTGCACTGAACATCTGCAAAATGGAAATTCATGTGCACCAAATAATCTCTTGGATGAGGCACAGTAGCCCCAGATTTCTTAGAAACATGGATGTTATGGCAGCTCGCAAGCTTCATATTCAAAGCTGGAGTTGTCCTTTCCCAGAATGTAGCAGTATTCAGATCTGGGATTATGTCTACATCAGCTGTACAAAAATAAACAGGCATGAAAACCAATGCCCTTGTGAGTTTAATTTTGAAGTTCTTAAATAGTAGGAATGAAAAATATGGAAGTCCGTCTCTCTGTCTGCCATTGTTGCTTTTCATTACCCTATTTTTGAATGAGAAAATCTGACTTTCAGTCTAAAATATGAAACGAAGAATAGATTTGAGCATGAGATATGGAACTCAGCCTTCTCACAAATGTCTTTTCTGTCTGCGCTGCTGGTTGACTTCCAGATATAGTTTGGCTCTACCTCAGGCTCACACAACTTTGAATCCTGGCTGTGTCCATGTTTACATGCAGCCTATCTATCTAGATGCTTTTTATAGTTGTCAGAGGAAAATAAGCTTCTCTGGGATGTGATTTGTCTTACTGTGAAGTAGACTATCATGTGCCGTACTTTGGAGGTGTGTCATGCTTTGGGACCAATTGCTTGCAGAGGAAGTTCGGCTATCCAGCCCAAATGTGCTCATCTATACTCTGGGTGTCCAGAGGTGGTTCCCACTCCACCTGTGAGGAGCAGATGCTCAGGAGGAACCAAGCGCTGGGTATCTGCTGGTGGACTGACTTGTATTTCCTCCATCTCTGAGGACTTGTGTGAAAGAGCTCTTGGTTTCTGCTTGTCAGCATAGTAGTGCAGTGAGAAGAACAAGGTTCTGCTCTTCTAAAGAGCCCCAAAGCCAATGTTGGGGCCCCAGTGGGCACTTGCATGCTCGTGGCAAGGGTGGTGGGTGCATCTGAGCTGAGGAAGGGTCTTTTACCCATGCTTACCAACAGTGTAGCTGACACCAGGGCAAGGAGCAAGCTGGAGTGCGGCTTGCTGCACTAGGGTAAACAGTGCAAGGAAGTCCTGGCACAGCCCCTGTTTATGCTGCCAGGGCTACGCTCCTGGCAGTGCCCGAGCCAGCAAGACTGAAGCTTGCTGGAGTGAGATGGGTGGGGGTGTCTACACAGGCTGCTTGCTGGAAGGTGTTGCATGTATTCATGTGGCTGTACTGCCAAGTGACCGGGCACTGTGTGAAGCTCTGAGGGAGGGAGGTGGCACCTGCCCACTAAAACTTGCCACTTGAAAATAAGACAAAGGGACAGAGGACTGCCAGGAAATTAAGAAACTGTCAAAAACAAGGTGAACCTCTTCACCTCTCTCTCCAGGTCGCTACCCACAGCAAAACAAAGGCACCTACATCCCAATCCTAGTAGGTGGTGTGCTGAAACCCGGCGAGTGGGGAGCCAAGATTACTCACAAGGAGAACAACTCCATTCGCCTGTCCATCATGTCCTCTGCCACCTGCATCATTGGGAAGTTTCGCCTGTACGTTGCTGTCTGGACTCCCTTTGGCATCCTCCGGACACAGAGAAACTCAGCAACTGACACTTACATCCTGTTCAATCCTTGGTGCCATCGTAAGTACTTTGTCAAAGGTTCATGCTTTCTGCTGCTGGGCTCATCAGGTTTTGGGAGGGCGTGGTCCAGGAAGGGGAGCTGGATACAAAGGATGTGGCAGACATGCCAGTTTGGGTCTGGAAATCATACAGAATCTCTGCCAAGAGGCAAGTCTTTCAGGCTGGGAACAGCCCTGTCTGAGCGGGGCTCCATGCTGCAGACCTGTGCCTGTGCTGTAGCTGCCCTCTGCGGTTTTATGAGCCCGAGCCTGTGTTTGCCAGCTTGGGCAGTGCGACAATGCTCCATTTCTCATAGTAAATAGACCCCAAGGCTTTACTCTGACTTTAATAGGCACCAGCGTGAGCCTCCTGCCTGCCTGTATGTGCCTTAAACTGACAAGTCAATACGGGCATGTTTTCTTCCAGGATGGGGTGTGAGGCAGGATGTGGCAGCGTCCCGTACTCGCTTGAGTTACGTTGCTGATTGCCATGTTTAGGGTTCAATGGTTGGACTTGATGATCTTGAAGGTCCTTTCCAACCTAGTGATTCTGTGATTCTGTGATCTGTAGCCGAAAGCCTGTAGGAATTCAATGGGAGCTGCTGCTCCTGCGCAGGCTGGATGGAATCAGCCTGCTGTGGTGTCATGGGTGGTGCCTTCCCACCGCTACACAACATTTGCCCTTGTAACTTCCCCTTTAGTGGCGACTTATTACCAGCAACCATGTCCTCTGTGAGGAACAGAATATTTCACAAATGAGCCTTTTTTTATAATCCAGTGGGTTGAAGAACAATTTATTTTTTATTAAATCTCCCTGGATCCAGCTAAAATCGGCCCTTATGCTGACACAATTTTATTTTACCCAATGAACTCCATGTGTGGCTTTAATGAGGCAAGGAGGACCAGAGAGGTTTGGCTCAGCCTTCTGACAGGCTATAGCACTCTGTCTCAGCTTCTGACTCTTGCAAGGCTCCAAGTCATACATATTGCTATGTATTTAGGTCACCAACTAACTTTAATATTGTCCCACCACCTTTCCTTCATCTTTCAATTTTTTACCAGAGTATTTGCATCAAATAATCTCGTACAAAACAAGGGTCATCCTGCTGAGTGACGAGTAAGTTTAGTGTTATTAATAGAGTCCATTATTCAGCTGCACCTACTGTCAGTACGTCAAATGATTTGTGCTGAATTCATTACTTGCCCCTGGTCCAAGGGAATATAAGCAATGATTAGCTTATGCATTATTTAGGAAGATATACATTAATGCTGAGTAAAGCGGAGTTGCTTAAGCGGGAACAGGAGGGAAGGGCAGGGCCCAAGGCTCCGCAACACCGTGAGGTACTTCTGAAGGCAGCAGGGAGGTAGGAACCTTAGAGCAGCATGCTAAGGGTTTAGTCTGGGAGAGTGTGTAACAGAAAGAGAGGAATCATTGCCAAAGATATGACCCACTGGTGAGCAGACAAAACTGCTCAAGGTTGGTGAAGGCATCATCAGGCTGTCACAGCTCCAGCTAGGGAGGTGCGATTCTCCACCTCAAGGTACAGCATCCCTTGGCTTTAGTCCTGGGTATCATAACAGCCAGTTTGTTAGCCAGCATGGTAACTCCGCAGTGGCTGAGCACTTCTTTGGAAAGGGATAAAACCCCAAAGAAAAAGCTTCTTAAATTGCCGCAGGTTGCCTCATGACTAGCATACAACCAGCTAGGGCTGCGTGCAGCCCTGATGTGGAGAAAAAATGTGATGTGGGGGGCTTGGCTACCCCACTGTGGTGTGACTGGGACCACACAGGCTGATTCGAGGTGCTAGTCAGGAGGTGGGAAGGGGAAAATCAATCCTTTCTTCACACCTCCTTCCCCACCGGTCCTGTGTGCTGACTGATCACAGGCGCTTTGCTCTCCTGTGCCCACCCTCCCTCCCTCACACCTGAGCTGAATGGGGCCAAAAACTGCAAAATTAAAACCACAGCATGGGAGCAAACCTGCAGGGAGCAAGACATGCAACAGTTGCCTCCAGCACCAGCCATCAGCAAGGCTAAGTGAAAAGCTCTGCTTCAGAAAAGTAAAAGAGAGTCTCGGGGCAGCGAGGATGTGCTGTGTGCCCCCAGGCCCAGGGGAAGCAACTCAGGGTCACTCCTGTAGGACCACATTTTCATCTCCAGCTTACGTGTTCAGGTGTGTCTCAGTGACTTCAGACCTGTCCCTTGCTGACTACTGTAGTTTTTGTTTTCTGCATGTTTCATTTCGATTTGGATTTGGTTTTATTCTCATTTCTTGCCTTGGTTTTACTCCTAGGTAGTTTGGGCTAATTGGCTGCTGTGTCTGCCTTCCCCCCGCCTTTCTTTGTGTTAGAAAACCAGGGACTGTTTCTCCACGCTTTATTCCCTGGCTGGAAAAGATTGTTCAGTGGAATGACAAAAGGGGATAAAAACTCAGGCAGTTAAACTGCAGAGAAAACAATAGTTTGAAATCTCCTAGACTTGTTTGCTGGGTTAATAGCTAAGCAGAAAAGTCTGCATAAAAGGCCTCATTAAGACGAGAGAAGGCTGATGCCAGGAATGAATGGGGATTGTTATAGCAGGGAGCAGAGAATGGACTCTGTCAGTGTCTAGCACAGCTTTCCGACTCATCATTTTGGAGAAACATCAATGTGTTGGTATGAGCTTTTCTTTAAGACAGTAGCATTTATGCCCTTTCTTATTACTCCATTTCTCACTGTAATTCAGTTTTGACATATCAGCCTAGCCAAGGATAAGGGGTTTTTTTCTGCTGTTTCAGAACAAGTTTGAATACTTTACCAGTCAAGCTACAGTGTATTTTGCTTCCAAAATCATCAGATGCTTTTATATAGTTTAATCCCCTTAGCTACGTTGAAGGTTGATCACCAAGATACTTTAAAGATGCAGATGCAGCGCCTGATCCTGCAAAATGATATACACAAGCCCTAAACATCTGGGAATTCAGCAAGCTAGTGGATTCATTTTTTAGATACTGAGGGGAAATTTGCATTACTTAATAAGCAAGGTAAAGCCTGTGAGGAGAGGCAGCATCCTTTCTCCAGCCAGCTGACATAGTTGGGAAAAACAGATGTGCTTTTGGGCACACAGAGCCCTCTTCAGTTCTGAAACAGAAGATACAAATGGCAAGTAGTTAAGGATACCTTCTTGGAGTGTAACTTAACTCTTAGCAGTATCAGACTACATGAAAGCAGAGAATGGCTCCTTTGATCTGGATAACTCGGAGCTCTTTCCAAGGAGGTGCTGAGTCCCAGCAACTTTCTGCTGGAGAACATTCAGTGCTCATCAGGAAAAGACCTTGCATTGACTTGTGTGGCTCTCTCACAGGTGGAGATGCATGGTATATCTGAGTAAGCTGCAGATTCTGTGGCTGAGGTGTGCATTTCATTCACCCAAGCCTCCTGCCAAGTGCATTATATTTAAGCGACTAAATATATTGCAACTTTACTGAGTCAGTTGCACATTTCTTCTGCTTAAATGTCCTAATACAGTTTGAGGATTAGTAACATGTGGTTGACTTTGGACTCCTCTCGTGTTACCAGTCTTCCAAATTTGGCCCAATAATATTTTCTTGCATTTATAGCTAAATATTAAATTTGATCTCTTGTATCATAAATTCCACGTGGGTAAAATTCTCATAGATCTTCATCCTTCAGCTACATTAACGTAGGCAAGCACTAGCAGTTGCAAGGCAGCATACTGATCTTGATCCTGGCTGGAGGGGGTTTTGTAGATAACAGTATTTTGAGCTCTTGCAGCTCTGTGTTGGCCACAGCGCTGCCCTCTCCCCAGCAAGAGCCCTGGGAGTTTTGTGGTTCCAGTGAGGCCCCGCCTTGCATTCCCAGATTCCCATGGGAGCATGTTGAAGAGAGGCTGGGTGGTCAGGACAGGACTGCTACCTCCACCCGTCTGCTGGTGCTGCTGTGCTCAGCGGTCACTCTCTGCATGAAGAAATAGCATTTCCAACTCCAGGCGGTTGCTGTGCTGGGGATGGGGGTCCCCCCATGCTGGGTAGGGTCCTCTCATGCTCATTCACGTTCCCAAATTGAAAGGGGAAAATTCTCATCTCTTTTACAAGGAGCCTGTGTTCAGTGGGATTCCTCACCTGCAGTACTGTCTTCACGTGAAGTGTATTTTCACCTTATCTGTCTTCAAACGGAGAAGCATAGAGGCTAATTTGCTTCTTTGTAGCATTGCTAGTGTCTTAGTAATTTCCCAGGATAAAAGAAGTGAGTAAAAAAAACCCCTAAACTGCTAGAGAAAAAGAACAAACAAACCCAGCAAATTTCTGTGGAATTCTTATGTTTGTCAGATGTGAGCCTCCACTTGCAGAAAATAATTAGGAGTTGTACTATGTAGAGCACGCTTAGCATCAAAGTAGTCGCAAATGCCTTGTATTTTCTTCTAAACAGTCCCAAAGGTAGTGAAAGCTGTCAAAAATCAAAGCATCTGGCTTCTGTGAAACACAGAAGCCCTTTTTACTTTATCAAAAAACACAAATATTTTAAAATAATTGACAGAGAAGTTAATCAATTTTCATCTGATTTAGCAAAGATCACGCAATCTCGAAATAACATAGGCATCTCAGTTGATACCAACTAGATCAATATTGATATTTTCAATCCCTGAAAGAAAACAACAGCTGTCAAGAAGGCATATGCGCGCACTCCACTGAACATGTAACTGTACAGAAGAAGGTGTGAGTTCTTTAAATGCGTTCTCTGTACCAATTGTATGGATGTGCTGTAATAAAATCCAGAGCTCAGTGAGAGAATGCATATAATTGTTCAATCAGAAAACCAGGCAGATCCAGCCTAATGAAACAGAGCCTAGATGATCTGTAACGTCTGCAACATTTTTAGTGGGGTGTTATGCGGAACTTGTTTAGAGCTGGGAGCTGGACCTCAAAAAAGTCATGTAATATACAGTTTCCTAAGTATGAGGGTCCCTGCTGGCATAAATGACTGCAGCTTTTTGATTCACTGTCAAGTTTTAATGCTCTCTTTCACCAGGTAGCCTCTGAATGTAATAAACCCGTGATCTTCCACTTTGTGCCTGGGCACAGGTTGGCTAGGTCATGGGTAGCGAGGAGCCTATAAAGAAACTTCTTGATGGCCCAGCCCGTAGAAGCTGGGTGCATACCACCACCTTGCCAGCTGCAAGAGCGGGTCTCAGACCTGCTCATCTTAGGGAAAACCTGATAAAACCTGCTGCTTCTCTGTTTGCTTGCGTTTGGCCATAGTTTGCAGAGCCCATATAGCAAACCCTGCCGAAAGCATAATGGCAAGCGCTGATCTCCTCAAATGCAATAAAAGCTTTTTGCATCTAACACCTGCTTCCCTATCGTTCCTTGCACACCAATGTGGGGGTCATTATGTTACATATCTATGCACAATCCCTTCTGTATGTATAGACATAGAGATATAAATATATCTTCAGAGAAAACAAAACTTCCAGCGAGGTCAGGTGTGTAGACTGGCAAAACCCTTCACCTAGCTGGAGCCAGTGTGAGTTTTTCCATCTATTTTTTTGGAGGGCTCAGATTTAACTTATTTTTAGCCAAATTGCAGTTTTATGGGCAAATGATGAAGCTTTTGAGGATGAGGTTTACAAGGAAGTACAAATCTGATTTGCATTTCAACAAAATACAACAAATCTGTAGGCTTTTAAAAGTGAAATGATCCTCTAGTAATTTGTAGTAGGATGCTGAAGAAATCCGCTATAGCAGTAGTGAGTGGTAGTTTTGTACTTGCCCATATCAATCAGAGGTTATTGCTTCCCTCTAATTTTCCATCTAGTACCACATTACCGATTTCCTCAACTTAATTAATTCCCCTACTATCAATTGTTAAGCTGTATCTCTTAGTCTCAAAATACAAGCATTGGCACAGGAAAGAAATCCTCAACCATTCTAGCATCACAGAATCATGACCTGCTTCATACTTACCTGTGAACGTCTGAATAGTTTCATGTCATTCAGGGTTATTTATAAATATTAATAGTGGGTTATTTACATATGTGAAATGTGCTTGCAAGGTGAGGGTCCACGCATATGCTCTTGACTCTTGATATAAGGCCAATCTAGGATATACCCTTTGTATATGTTTTGATAAAGATCTCTTCCAATTACTTCCAGTTTTCATTTGGACACTTGGATTTTTCCTTTTATTAGCTGGTCAGTCAAGCTACATGGAGGAGGGATACACTAGTCAATAACTTACATATAGAAAAAGCAATCAAACCCTTCTGTTAATACACTATAAAAACCATATTCCATTTTTTTAATGCACTACAGATTTTTCTTTAGCTCTCTTGACTTGAACTGTTTTCCATTAACATTAATAGGTTTGAAATTGTTCTTTGATCTGTTTGTACGGATGCAGAATTGCGTCATGGTGCTCCAACTTTTAAATTAGTGGTACACAGTAATCATAAAATTCTTGATAAGATGTGACATTTTAATCATACTTTACGAGTACGATCCTGACAAAACAGGCAGGAGTTGTCAGCATTTTTGCATCTTCCACGCTTTCAAGTTGTGTATCATAATCCTAACTGGGGTCACTATGTCCTTATTCTTGTAGTCTGTTGAAGCAAGTAATGCTTTGTTTGGTGGAAGAGGGGTATTTTTCATCAAAGATTACTATATGACATGCTAAGATTTTTTTATCTGTCCTATATGAAATCTAAGCAACTGTGTTAACATTTATTTTTGGTAAACTGATGCAGAGGATGCGGTGTATCTGGATGATGAGAAGGAAAGGGAAGAATACGTCCTGAATGATGTTGGTATTATTTTCCATGGAAACATCAACGACATAAAATTAAGAAGCTGGAGTTATGGTCAGGTGAGCTATTTAGACCTTCCCTGGCTGCTCCCAGTAGGACAGCAAATGAGTTAATAATTGACACCAGACTGTGGTTGAGACTGTGGGCTCTGGAGTGCATTATTGGTCTCTCCTTCAGAAACACAAGGGGCATAATTTTAAAACTGTATGAAGTGGGTATATGCCTAACCAAGAAAAGCAACGTTATAACAGCTAATATTTAAAGATCTTGTTTTAGGGGCATATTTGAGATACTAAGAGGCTGCCTGTTGAAAGTTACAATCATTAGCTGAGGTTTCCACAGTGCAGCGGTATTTGTGCTGCTACGTTGTTGCTGCTTCAGAATCAAACCAATTTGGTGACAGACTAGAGATTTTGGGGTTTTTTTCTTCCTTTTTCAGCAATAGCTTGTATTGCTTTTTGACTCTTCCTTTTAGTTTTAGCGGCTTGGTAGAAATAATTCTGACCTTCCTGGGGGTCAGCTTGTCACAGGCTTCCTATGACAAACTGAGATTTAACCCCAGAATTTTAAATTTCCTCATCACAGTGACAAAGTGGGGAACCTCTCCCTTTGCTGCCTGGACTTGACAATATCAGGCTCCAGTGGCCTCTTGCAGCCAGGGGCAAACAGCCCCGCCAGGCTGGCGTGAGGTATTGGTGTGCCTTCAATAACATCAGACTTATTGCTTGCCTGTTTTACCTCAATCTGTTTTTTAGCAATAACCAGCCTGAAAATTCCTACGGGATGAAAGACTTAAGTTGTCACATGAGAATGGGAAAAAGGCATTAAGGAGCAGAATCAAAATGATCAAAACTAACCCTAGCTGTCACTCACAGGGGCTCCAATGGACAGTTGTTGGACGTGGTGAACTCTGCTCATCTCTCACCTGGATTTTCACAACTGCACAATTAAGAAAGTATTGAAGTGTTTCCTTAATGCTATAGTGGCGGATCCATTCAGTTTTAGTGGCACCTCCCCAGTGCAGCCTTGCAGAAGGGGCCTTCATGCTTTGTTTTCTTTCCCTCAGCTAAAGACAATCTCAAAGCTTGAGCTGGGTGGATTGCCAGTGTATGTGCCCTGGAGAGCTCTTTCAACTCACATCTCTCTTTATTTAAGGGTACAATTTCATCTTTTTTCCTGCGGCAGCACTGCTTTAGGGAGTCCTTGCCTCTGCACCATTCTTCTGGTTGTGTCAGTGCCGTTGTTTGCAGGGTCTGACTGTCATCCTGACTGAGATAAAAATAACCCTTAAATAAGGTGGTGGGGGAGCAATTCCATAAGCTGATGGTGCCTCTGATAGAAGAGAGGTGGAACCAGATCCTGAGGCCAAAGCTGGGTGTGCACTTAAGTTGACCAAAAATGCCCCCTCCTGGCCCTTCCTTCCCCCTGCAAGCGCTGTGCAGCCGTGCAGTGAATCAGACTGGAGAGCTGAACTAGCTGAAGAAGCATCTCCTTGATTTTTTTTTTCCCCTGAGTTATTTTTTGGGCTTGCTCTGTTCCTAGATTTGGGATTCACTCTGTGACAAAAGTAAAGGGGAGGGAGAGAGGCGAATGAGTGGCTGGAGGTAGAAGGTGCTTCTTAAACCAGCTGCTGGGTTTATGTCCTAAGATGCTAAATTTATGGCCTATGGTGCTTGGCCTGAGGTGCTTATATTGTAGAAATCTGGTACCTTCCTGACACAAACACCACCCCCCGCCTTGAGAAATTACATTATTTATTTGGTTTTGCTAGGAGGTAGTTCTGTCTGGGAAGTTCGGGCTGTTCTATAGCCCTTTGTCATGTACTTTCATTCCTGTGTTGTCTGAAACTGGAGGACCTGATTTCTACACTGTACTGTGGTGCACCTTTTGCTATCACCTAAGCCAAGAGTTTTAATGGAATCAATCATTTTGTATGGGTGTAACAGACATCTCAAACTGCAAAGCAATAGAGAAATATTCTTCTGGTTCCATCACTTTCAGCGAGATGGAGGTCGTGATGTTCCTGATATTACGCTGGCATTTCCAGCCATTAAAACCATGCATCTCCCTCATTTTCAGCAATCCTGGATGAATAAGAGTAAAAGTACTAGCAGCAAGGCCTGTATTATGGATATATCATACAAGTATGCATTCTGTATTTATGATATATAGCCCTGTATGACAGTGTAAGTAAAAAGCATAAGGCCACATACAGTCATAGAGGTGAATGGTATATGATCATATACAAAAATACAGATAGACTTGTGCATGGTAATATTCTTAGGCTAAAAAATTGCTTTGAACAATGACAGCTGGAAGCTTTGCCCAGGTTGTAAATTAAAAAGGAACATACAGTTCAAAACTGGGTTACTAGTGGGAGATGATTCTCAGAGCTGCTGTCGTTAATGAGCAGCATCAACATGAGAGGAGGAAAGGCAAGAAAAATGGACCGAGGAAGAAAAAACAACAGCTCAGTTGAAACATGGCTGTAATGAATGAGGAAGGAGGTGTTCCTTGCAACATGACAGTGATTCCTTTCTTCTAAGAAGGTGTAAATAGCCAGTCACTCAGAAAAGCCCACAGGGGATTTAGGGGAAATTTGGCTTTGGAAGAAATCTAGGCACATAGGAATTCTCTAGCCGAGAAATGTCAGAAGTTGGATGCTATGTTTATTGTTTAACGTTGTTTTGTTGTGAGAAAAATAAAATAAAATAAAACAGGTGGGCATAGAGTTCTTGTTGCCATCATGAGTTGTCTCACGTCCACAGGTTGAGCTGCATTAGCTTTGCAGCCCACTGTGCAAATGTAACTTTATGGCACATACATTTGGTCAGATCAGACCACAGGCAGCGTGAGATCACATCTGCCTGCAACTGACTGTGAGAAATACAGCCCCAATTCAACCAGTGCGAAAGGTGATACAGGCCCTCTTGTTTTGACTTAAATGGAAGGTCATCTATTAGAAATAGGTTAGCATGAAAGAGGATGCCCATTGAAGGCCAACCCGACTAAATGCATTGCTCTGTAGCACAGCGCACAGCTGTGTACAGAGAGAACCCTGTTCTTTGTGTGTTTTCTCGTGCCTTGTTTTCCATCTGCAGTCTTTCTCAGGTGGCTCTGCCAAAGTTCCTTGGTCCTGAATTTGGTTTATTTTCATTTCAGCTTGTATTGAGCAGGCAGTGTCTGTGCCTGGCCCAAGTTCACTCACCTGTCCTGGCTGTCTACTGCCGCTTTGGTTCCTTTGACATTTCAGCGGTGTTGAGCTTTACAAGTGCTATGTAAAGTGCTATGAAAAGCACTTTACAAGTGCTATTCCACTTCCCTCTAGATAATATTTTCATGCCAAGAGGAGAGCAGGAAACTGACTTTGTGTGATGTAATGTTTTTAAATCCCTGGGTAGTGAAGAAGGGCAAAACTGGTTTTAGAGTTAAGGCTACTCTGCATCTTACACTACTGCAACAGTGTAAGGCAGCTAGACTTTACAGCTTGTCTTATCTCTTCTCCTGTTAATCCAGTTATTTCACAATCATTCATGTCATTTTGTAAATGCTAAGGTGGAAGGCAACAACCCTGATAGCAATTTCTTTTCTCTTTATTATTTCTGTATATGTTGGCAAGATTGACAGCATCTCATAAACTGTAGATGAGAAGGATTTAATTTGCAGGGTAAACTTCTTATTGATTTAACTCAGGTCCTAAGCACTGCTGGTGACTTGAAGTGCAGAAAGCAGATTTTTATCCTGGTGAAAGTGATAAATCACTGGGTCAGATGAGAAGAAAAGTGAACTTGAAGCAGGGAGAATGGCTATGAGGGCCCAGAGTTTATATTTTCTGTTGTGAGGATTCTCCTTGGGAAGGAGGGTCTCCACAGCACAATCATTCACCCGAGATTATTTACGTCACATACGAGTGGAGTGGACTGGAGAGTCTTCCGGGCAGTTATTCAGCTTCCCAGGGATGATACAATATTAGGAGTAGGTCCCTGGAAAACACTGATCCCTCTTTGTCCAGACACCATGAATCCAATTTTTCTCAGACTGTAAAATGTTACTCACTAGTGAACGTCTCCTCCAGAGAAAGTAATTTAGTGCAAATGTGGGTGATGATGAGAGAGGTGTGCTGCCTTGGAGGACGTTTGCTGAAAACAATCCATACAGTGGTGGTACCTGGAGCAATGAGAGCCAGGCAGGACCGAGGCATAGGCAAAGAAAAGGACTCTCCTTGGCCAGGAAATGGCTGAGGGTGATGAAACACGTTGGTGCCTCCGCTTTCTTGGCTTATGCCAGAGCCCGTCTGCTGCCTGGGATGTCACCCCCATTCCTCCCATCTTCCCTGCAACATCAGCAGCAGTCTTGACCCCTTGGGGCTTCCTTCTCAGCTCTCTGGCCTCACTCTTCTTTCTCCTCCGCCTCTCCCCGGGCTGCCAAAGCAGCAGTTTGGTCTGGGCTCTTGCTCACTTTCTTCAGGAGGCAAAACGCAGGTCACCCTTATCTGCCAAGGAGCCCCAAGCCAGGCTGGAGACAGCTGCAAAATCAGGCCAGCTCTAGTGGAAACATGAGAACAAAAATCCTGTTAGCGTGAATCATATATTTAAGGATGCAGGCGTAGAACATAAAACCTAACACAGCAAGGTGATGAGCTCCATGGAGTTTCTGTCACAGCCTTGAATGTTAATATAAGAATGTGCATCTAGAAGATATTTGTTTTATTAATGTGCATTGCCCTGTCTCCTACCGTTTGCCCTGTCTCCTACCGTTTGTCCTCCTACCCCAGGAAAATACCTGGGGACAGAGGTATTTTCCTTTGCTATGCAGTTTCTCCTAAAGAAAATGAAACACACTGCAGGGCAAGTTCTGTGACAAATGGTTTCTGGTCTATTTAGGCACCTCTGCCCTCAATTCATTCTTGTGCTTGTTCATGCTGGATCGAAGAAACTGTACCTTTTCACTCTATTTTTGAAGAAGACTACTTTAGGTCACTTGGTATTTTTGATGTCTAAGTTTCATAGACCAGGATTAATCTTTGTCAATTTTAAATAGATTTTAAAATTAATTTTACAATGCAATGTTTTCAAATTAACTTTGGCAAACCACTTATTGTTCAACTTCCCAGCATTCCATTGGCTGTGTCAGAGAAGTCCTGAAATTAACAGGTCTGGAATCTGTGAAGGGCATGAAGTCCTTCATGAACAGACTAGCTTCTTGTAGTTATTATTATAATACCTTCCTATTATATACTTGTTAGCACTTAAAATTTTATGTCCTGTCAGAAAGTCTGTGTTGTCATTTCAACCTTCTGGAAACCAGACTGAGATTGAATTGAAAATGATACTCTCTTTTCCCTCCCAGCTTCTCACATTTTTTTGCCATTCATAGGTGATTATTCTAGAAGAAAACTTGTATTTTTAAACACAGAACTTTGACTTGACCAGCTAATTTGAAGCTGATCATCTATTATAACAATGATGAAAAGTAATTTTGCCTTTTCTTTCCACAATAAAAAGTGATTCAGTTTTCCCTCTGTTTCCCTTTGTATTTTCTTTCATCTAGTTTGAAGAAAATGTTCTGGATGCGTGCCTGTTCCTGATGGACAAGGCAGAACTGGAGCTCTCTGGGCGTGGAAACCCAATCAAAATCTGCCGTGTTGCCTCTGCAGTGGTATGTAATGGATGCCTCATATGTGTCAGAAGTGAATCATAAATCAAAGCCAGGCTGATACTGGCCCTCATGCCCTGATGTGCTCGCTTCAACATGTGCCAGGTCAATTGTTCATTCTGACCTCTGGGGTCTGGCATTTTATTTTGCTCCATGAAAGATGAAAAACTTACATTGGCTCACTGCCTTTTCCTGAGAATGCTACCTCACTGGTAGGAAAGCCACAGCATTCCAGACATGATAGCATTTCTTGTGATGCTGTGCTCACTTTCCAGTAGCTGAGATAACTGAGAAACCTATTTCTGCCATGAACAGTACGGTGGCATGATGGGTGGAATTTGGGATGGGGAACTGAGAGAATTTATGTGGACTCAAGCATTAACTTCAATGGGGTCTTAAGACACTGCAGTAGTGGGTGTTGCTGAGTCTGATTTTTAAGCCCCAAATGGCCTAGTCAGATTGAGAACATTTATGTGCACTACTTCAACCCCAGAAGAAAACACTGTGAGAGCTGTCCTCTTAAACATGGGGTCCACAAAACTTACCACACTCAGAATAGAAGTACCTAAAATAACCAGAAGCAAAGAGTGAGGAGAAGACTTTCCACTTCTCCATTCTTTCCAACTGCTAGGCACCAGGAGTCATGCTGTGGGTGCAAGAGCAGCCCCATCCCTAATATTCAAGATGGAAGACTCACCCAAGATGTGGAAGGCAGAGGCTGAGTCCACTCCTCTGCCTTATAGAGGTCTGAACTGATGCCTTCTGCTTCCCAGAATAATACTCTAGTCATTGAGCTAGCGTCATCAGATATTCTCCCAAGTCAGCTACTAAGATAAACTGTCCACGAAACATGGCTGCTGGAGATGGATGATCCTTTAACCAACTTGTTACAGCATTTGCCCAGGCTTTAAGAGAATGAGCTCTTCGTCTTAGATGACACTGAAATGCGATCTCCAGCCTACAGTGCCACATGCTGAATCTTGCATAGCATCATGTTAAGTAGAATACCTTCAGCAAGAAGTATTGAGAACACTCCCACTTCTCTTTCTCTTTTGACATTTTGGTTAGTTCTTTCACCCCAGATGTTAGAAATATGGCTCCAGACCTTCAGAGAGAAGTAAAAATTGAATGTGTTTCCCTCATCACTGGGCTAGTAGATGCAAAGGGTCCCTCTTGCAGGGACTGTGGAAGCCCTAAGTGCAGAATAGCACAAAATTTATGAACCCAAAAAGGGCTTGGATATTATTTAGATTTTGAGCCAGTCCATCATTTTGGAGAGGTTCACCATTGGAAATCCAGGAGTCAATGGACTTTAGTCTAATCTGCATGATTAGGCCATAGCTGGGTGGGAGCTTTGGCTGTCTGAAAATTGGACCTCAGTAAGAAGAGGCCAAGAGGTGTTGAAGTCCCACCTGTGTTCCTTACCCTCATTCTTGCTCAAGTTTAAATGTGATAGAGCTGAGCTCATCTGAGTAGGTGTCCTCATGCTGAGGTCCTCCTGAGGCCTCCTGACATTGCAGAGCAGGTAGAGTTGCCCCTTTCTTTCTCTTTTTACAGCCAGAGGAGAGCCTGAAGATCAACACGCCGCCCTGTCCTTGAAGTGCCTCTTTTCTTGGCATGTTGTCCACTACAGTGAGATGGGCACAACCCCTTAACCCTTTGGTTATGACTCTGAATACTTATCTTTATTCGGTCCTAGGGTTCACAGGAAGTCGATTTTCTAATTATAAACCAGTAGTTAATCCAGCTAAAAGCTTTTAAATGAGAATTGTGATTTATTTGGCTGGTGTGTAGCTGTTCCACATTAGCATAATTAAAAGGTACAGAGCGAATGAGCTTTTTGCACAGCCTCAACTGTTTTGGTTCAAATTGCAGCTAGGAGATGTATTGCTCATTAATGCCTATCAGTATAGCCATTAGTCAGCAAAACTCCTTGCTTTGTATAATCTTATCAGGCAAAAACTTACACAGCAAATTCCTTCTTGTTTTCATGTGTGCTGGACCAAAGAAATTAGTTTCTACTCTAAAAATAACAGTGAACTGGTTCTCCTCTCAATCCGCTGTAAACCAGGAGTGATTTTATTAAAATCTCTGGGCAGATACAGACAGAAAAACAGATGATGTTAGGGAAGAATCTAGCTTAATATTTCTGAGTCTTACTTATCAGTGTATAACTGATCAAATTTATTAAAAATACATACCAGTAAGCATGTTTAATGTTAATAAAACTTACTAAACTGGCAACACGGATACTCAGTGTGGTGATTTAATTTCACCATTATTTTTAAGTGTCTGACCTTCATTCAAAATTGTTCAGTGATGGAGAATCCATGGCCCTTAGCAAGATAGTTATATTCATCTCCTACCTTCATAATTAAACATTTCTGTCTTACTTCTAGCCTGAACTTGGCTATATTCAGTCTCTCCCATCCAGTCTTTGTCTGCTGGGTTAAAGAGCTCTTTATTATTCAGTCTCTGACATCCCTAATGCTCGTTTCCTTTGTCTTTAGATCAACTCCAGGGATGACAATGGTGTGATAGCTGGATCCTGGGACAATACGTACACTTACGGTGTTGCACCTTCAGCCTGGACAGGAAGCGTGGACATTCTCTTGGAGTACTACAGCTCTAAGCAACCTGTGCGATATGGCCAGTGCTGGGTCTTTGCCGGTGTCTTCAACACGTGTAGGTATCAGTGAGAAAAGCTCCATGCTGCTACGCAATTCTTCTATAACAGAGAGAGCTTTTGGGTTAAGCTAACTAAAATACTCCCTGGCTCTGTGGTGCTCAGGAGGAAATAGTAGAGATACTTAAAAACACATGGCTAAAATAGATGGTCTTTAAATAAACCTTTGGCATCTCCTTCAGTTCAGCTGCTCTTCTGCACGAATCTTTTAACTATTTATTGGTTCAGTAAAATGTATTCAGTGACTCATGAGGGTAAGTTTGTGAGACAGAAAGTTAGTCTCTTGGCATAGTCCACATTTCTGTTAGGAAATCTGAGATGAACAGGGGGCTTGTTATCTAGACCTGCAACATGAAACTGTTACTCGGTATGTGATACGTGATGGTGTTTCTGCTCCAGAAAAGCCAAGTGTCATCTACCAAGGATTGTTCATGGCAAAATTGACATGCACTGTCCCAGCACCTGTCTACTGAGCACTGTTGACATTTTCTGTGGAGTTTGTGAGCCAGAACAATGAGGAAAACGCTGCCCTGGTTTATGAATTATCTAGCACTACAAGATTAAATCTAAACACACTTGCTCAAACTAGAGTTCCAATGTTGCGGCAAATGGGATGTTGCAGGTTGTAAAACCCAGTAGGGTTGGATTGGTCCCATTTTTTTTACTGTCTAGCACTTTCTAAGAACGTCATCTGCTAATAGACTGGAACACACTGCAGCATATTAGCAGTCAAGAAAGACTCTGGGAGTGAAAAAAATGTGCATTATACAGATAATGGGGACCAGACATTGGATAAAACACTTATGTCAAGTGCCAATGTAGAGCCAGTAAAGCAGTTCCTATGCTTATGGCACTGGCCAATAGAAGAAGCTGAACAGAAACTGAAAGTATTTTTTTTAAGCCCAGATGATCTTCCTTAGAAGCACTTACAACATATGCATTTAAGTACCAAACTTGGAGGGGCACCAGATCAGCTTAGGACCAGGGGGCACAACAGATATTTCTGCAGGCTTGGAGACTACTTTGCATGAAGTACTTTTCAGCCACAGCTGAAGGTCTGAACTTTGGTCCTTGTATTTAAGATATGAAAAGGAGATTACAGAAAAACTCTCTGTGAAACCTTTCCCTTTTTCATCCATGTCTTAATACCGTCACATGTTGCTCTCTCAAGGAATCACGTTATACTTCTCTTTACATTATACTTCTATCAAAAATGAAAGATATTAATCTTCTGCAGCAAACATGGAAATTGAATATTAATGACAAGTTACATGACATCACCCTCAGGCAGCCCTGGACATCTCTGCATTTTCACTTTATTTGTGCCCGTTCTGTATATGTATGTTTCATTTCATACATAATTTTCCTCCAACCTGAATAATGGAATTTCATAACTCATTTTGGTTACCTGAGGTAGTTCAAAAGCTATTCAAAACAGTAAGGACCATGGAAATAAAGCTATATTCTGACCACCTAGCCTTCTGCTGGCACACACTTCACAGAATCACAGAATCACTAAGG
>NW_010565047.1:0-5636 GCF_000687285.1 Phaethon lepturus
GTTTTGGTAGGACGCCCGCGCAGGGACCCCCACCAGCGCGTAGCCCAGAGTCCCGCGTCCAGGCGGGTGGGAGACGCGGTTACCTCCTGCCCCTCTGCCCGCCGAGAGCCATCGCAGCGCGGCTTCGCGCGCTCTGTTTTCATTTAATCTCTTGGGTTTTACGTCCTTATCGACCCGGGGAAAACATCGCTGCTTTTTTTTTTTCTTTTTTTACTCATTCTGAAGATGGTCTTGCTCTCAAAGGCTGGTTCCCCTATCTTCTCATCACAGCAGGTACTCTGTAGACCTCCAAGCAGAGCAGCTACACCCAAGCCAGGCTCCCGGCGTCCCGCACCGGCTCTGCCGCGTTCACGGTGCAACGGGCAACCAGGAGCCTGGGCTTGGCTCTCCAGGAGATTTAGGGAGCTTTGAAAACCAAACACATGCTTCCGATTCAGGGTGCACTGGTTTGAAATTGCAGGTGTTTAAAATCACTAATGAACATTGCAATCACTAATCAACGTTGCTGCGGGATTCCCGCCTGGATTCCCATCACTCTGCACTCCCCAAAACCTCCTCGCTGGGCGATCTCTGCGGTGGGGGCTTCTGGCTGGTGGGGTCAAGTCTGAGGCTCGGTGAAATCCCTGGACTTCAGACTTGATGATAAGAGGTTTCTCGCTCAGCGGTGACGCGGCACTGCTTGCCCTGCTGATTCACCGACGCTCGGTGATCCGAATCAGCCGGCTCTTTTCCACGTGGGCTGCACCAGGAGGGTCATTCATTGCCAGCCTCTCTTTTCCTCACGATAAAAGGAAAAACTACAATTCTGGCTGAGAAAACCCATCCAAAGACCAAATTCCAAAACCTCATTTGCTGCTCTGAAAAATTCTCTCTTGCCAGCTTTAAAGGATTTGGATAGTTGTATCATCTTAAAACCAGGCAGCAGAAAAACTCCTGTCAATTGGTAGTAGCCTGCATTTATTGCAGAAGAACATATCTGGAGAAACCTTAAAAGTATTCAACCGATGAATAAAAGCATTGGGGACCACACAGAGCATTTCCAATAGCTTTGTCCCGGTGCAGCCTGCTGCGGGGAGCGGCCGCTTGGTCCCTTGTTGTTATCCCCCTCGTCTGAACTGTTTCTTGGCTCCGCAGTTCGGCGATTCCCAGCAGCTGCGGCTGGTCCGTATCCTGCGGAGCACGGTCATGGTTCGCGTCGGTGGAGGATGGATGGCCCTGGATGAATTTTTAGTGAAGAATGATCCTTGCAGAGGTAAGGCAATTCCTGGGTTTTATACAGCCGGGGTCTTCGCACCCGGCAAGGGGAGTTTGAGAATTTGGCTGCTGTGACTGAATGGCCAGACGGACCAGAGGAGCGGGTCTGGGTTGTCCAAATATCAGGCGGGAGCTGGAGAAAAGAGATCCAAAGCAAAGCATAGAACTTAAAACCACGAGATTCGGCAATACTGCAGCAAATCTCGCAGCGTTTAGCCAGGTGTCTTGGGAGGAGAAGAGGGAAGGGTTGTGTGTCTTGGTTTTCAGAACCCAGCGAGCGGAGCTGCGTTGCCGTGCTGGGCGTCTCGGCTTCCCTTTGAAGCGCTCAGTGCGTACGTGCGGCTCTCTGGATGATGGAGTAAACTTTGGAAAGGTGACCTGAAAGAATTCAAAGGGTTCTGAGCCAGGAGATGGTCAAATCCTGGTCTGAGGCGCTCCGGGGAGAAGGTGCTCTGGCCCAGGGTCTGTGACCCCGTGTTACTGCTGCCCTGGGCTGTGGCCACGGGCCACTGACGGTCCAGCCTGGTCCTGGTGAGGGAGGGGACATTTCTCCTGTGACTTGCTACTCGATTTCTCCCTGGTCCGTTCCTAATACAAGTTTTCTCAGTTCATTTGCTGTCTTTAGAGCAGCGGCACAAGGAACTAGTTTGGAAACCCTGAGCTGCGCAGGACCGTGCAGCTTAAATACCTTTTGCAGCAAGAGCTGCTGTCGGTGCTGGGTCTTCCTCTAGTGCCTTAAAATCACCTTTCTTCCCCCAGCTCTGCCCCTGAGGGTGGAAATGTGGCCCTTTTTTTTCCTGGATTGCCACGTGCCAGATTTGAGTGGTAAAAGGGGGCTGCGTTTAGACGTCGTTGTCTGTGGGGCTGTTCAGGGCGGAGCTGGATTTCTTCGGGGGGTTTTGAGCGCCGCATCCTGCTCCAAGTGTGTCGATAAGTGTCACCTTGCACAAGCGTGTCCCAGGGATTGACCGGCCCGGCAGTGAAACAAAGTAGATGGTTCGGTTCAGCATTAATGCAGGAAAATTCAAGTGTAAGAAGCCGCTGGATGAACTTGAGCTTTTAAGGCAGACACATCAGAAGGGGAGAACCACCTCAGTCTTGGGTTTTTAGGGCTGAGCAGTGTTTGCTGGAGCTGTTTTGGTGGGACACGTTTGGAAGCGATGGTTGGGATAATGCAGACCAGGGTCGTGTACGGCGGGCACGAAGAGCTGCGGTCGTCTCCTTTCCAAGACCCTCAGTCTTGAGGTTTTATCCTGGTCAGAGCTGTCGAGCTGGAAGCGATGCTCTGCCGTGACCAGGGGACAGAGAAGGATTGGCAAGGGGGATGGCCGGGAGTGAAGTGCATCAGGGTGCAAGAAAGCAGGAATCTGTGACTCCTCCTCCCGTCGGCAGCGCTGATCTCTGCTCCGCGCAGCCGGGAGCCGCTGCCGGCGGGTCCCCCGGCGCGGTTCGGGGGAGGCGGGTGGGATGAGCAGCTCTGCTCTGGCGAAGAGGAGAGCAGGCAGCCGTGCGAGGGGACCGGAGCCCCTGCCTTCTGCCCCGCTGCTCCAGCGGGAAAGGAGCGTTACTGCAGCCCGCTGCGTGTTTTGGAGAGCTTCGGTCTGTGCTCCATGTGTCCCTGTCTCTCGCTGGGGTCTCCGAGATGTTAATTGCTTCGGCTGTGTCGTCTTCAAGCTGCCGCCTAACCGTTCCTCGCTCCTGCTGTCTGAGGGCTGTTGCGGGAAGCAGCGTGATTTACAGCGTGCGCCGCGTGCCTTGAGCGGTCTTCGGGGTTTTCCTAGTGCGCTTCTGCTCCTCGGGCCTCCCCGCTTCGTGCTTTGCAGCGGCTGGTTTACCGCGCTGGCATCGAGGTTGTTTCCATCCCTTGGTTAGCTCAGCGTGCTGCTTCCCTTCGGCAGTTGCTTCCTTGGCTTGCTGGTCCGTAGCGCATCGACTCGAAAATCAGCCCTGTGTCCCGCGGGGCTCGGTGCCTGCCCTTGCTCCCTCCTGGGGTGCCGTGGGTATGACACGGGTGGGCGTGCATCAGCCGGCCCGGGGGCTGAGGGCCACAGACCTGCCCCTTGCTGGTCGAAGAGAGACCCTCCAGCTCTTTGGGGCGTTCGGATGAAAATTTTAAAGTTGCCTTTTAATGGGTGGTCGCTTCTCCTCTCCTTTCCCCCAAAATTGGTGGAGAGCTGCCCGGAGCTGCGAGAGCAGAATCGCAACCCTTCAAAGGTGCTCTTGCTATTTTTAAGCTATGTTAAAGATGACCTTGGCCGCTGTCGTAACACGGTGTGTTTAAAGGTCGTCAGGATTGCTTTCCTCAAAACACTAGGGCATCACAGGCATCCAGCCCCAATTCGTGGGCCTCGGGCCAGTGTCTCGAGGGGCTGCCGCGTGGCAGGACGCGGTTAGGGCCGAGCAAGGGAGCTGGGACGGTCTCGCGGCCGTCCTCTCGCCCTCGGAGATGGGCTGTGGGAGACATCACAGGGACGCGTGCTCCGACCCCCGGAGCCTCCCGAGCCCCGGTAACGACCTCAGGTTCATGCAAACCTCAGCTCTCCTCTCCTTTGTTCCCTTCCAGCACGAGGACGGACCAACCTTGAACTCCGCGAGAAGTTCATCTTGCCGGAGGGGGCCTCCCAGGGAATGACACCCTTCCGATCGCGAGGCCGAAGATCAAAACCGTCCTCGCGGGCAGCCTCCCCGACGCGATCCAGTTCCAGTGCCAGCCAGAGCAACCACAGCTGTGCCTCCATGCCGTCTTCTCCCGCAACTCCAGCCAGCGGAGCCAAGGTGGGGCTTGCGCGTGAAGCCTTCCTCTTTCTTCTCCTTTAGAAACCAGTGGCCTCCAAACCCGTCCTGGTGAGATGAGGAGCTGCAGGCGGTGTGAGGAGGAGGAGGAGGAGGAGGAAGGTTGGGGGTCAGGGACTTGATGGTGACTGTCGTCTCTAGAAGATGCTCGTGGTGTCTGCAGGCAGAACCCTGCTGTCCACGTAGGATGGGTGGGGTGGGACGGCACAGGACAGATTTTCAGCCCAAGCTGGGCGCTCGTGGCTCTGCAGGAGGGTCCCCGGCACTCGCCACGCAGCCGAAGGCTCCTGGTCCCCGAGGCAAGGCTGTGCCGCAGCCGTGGTGCCCGGCTGGCACGCAGGAAGAAGCCGTCGCCCGCCGTCTCTCCTTTCCCACCACATTGCTCGTCCATGCACGTTTTATTTCATCATCTGTTTGGGTTTTTCCCCTTTATTTTAATTCACGTATTTCCTGTTTGGTTCTTGTTTCATTTTAGTGCTGTTTTCCCCCATTCCAGATACTTTTCCGTTTCTTTTTTTTTTTTTTTTCCTTCACTCACTCCCCCCCCTCCTTGGATTTTCCATTTCACAGACTCCACATCACTTCTCTCGATGTTATGACAAACCCTGGTTGATAAACAGTAAAGCGGGCACCCCCCTGAGGGGATTCGATTATTCCAACTTCCAGCTCTCGAGCGCCGAGGTAGAGTATGGTCTCGCAGCCCCGAGGACCTGCTGACAGGCCGGAGTGCCGCTGGCACGGAGAAATCCTGCTCCCTTGCCTGTTTTAACGCTTTCCTCGTGGTAGAGCAGCGCTTGGTAGCACCGCTGACGCTCAGACTGTTAGCGTTTTTCATGGGTTTCTAACTCGGATTAAATAAAACCTCAACTTTTAGAATGAAGCACAACTGCTTGCGATTCACCTTCACCCACTTTCAAACCGAGAGCGCGACACTTGCCCTCTTGTGCTTTACAAAAAAAAAAAAAAAAGACGTTTTGCCAAGCTTTGACAGCTTTTAAGCGTCGAAAAGCGGCCACGTTTGGCTTCCAAAAATCGAAATCCAGCAACCGAGTTGAGACCTGAAAATCAGCTACAGCGCATGCACAGTAACCACATCGCCTTCATTTTTATGAAGCGCTTGTATTTATCACCGTGTTGAAGCACGTATGGTGTGTCCGGCACTGTCACCAGCTTCATGCTCCAAGGAGGATAAATTCGGGCTGAGGCTTTGATCCCCCTAAAGTTTCAGCCTCCTCGTGGACTTTCCTGACCTTGCGAATCGGTGATGAGAAATACCTGGTAGATCTCGGTGATTCACTGAGCGGTGGTGTGTGCTGGCAAGAGAACCGCGTCTTGCCCGGCCGTGCTTTCACGCAGAAAAGGAATTATTTTCAAATCATCCGAAGGTCAGGAGCACTTCCCCAGTTGCCCTAAACTGCCTGCTTGCTGCCGTTAACATGTTCATAAAATAGGATCAAGGACAAGAATCGGAATCTGTGATGATGAAAACGGTACCTTTGCGATCACGCGTTAATGGATTTTAATCGCCCCGGCGCCCGAAGGGGAGCCCGCTGCTCGGCTGCCCCTCTCCCCCCGCCCTCTCCCCCGCT
>NW_010565048.1:0-26602 GCF_000687285.1 Phaethon lepturus
TCACCGCCGGCGTCCGGCGGAGGTCAGCTCCGAGAGGAGTTGATAAACCAACACTATAAAAACAGCACTTCAGCGACGTGAAATTTCTCCGAGCAGCTTTTAATGTTTACCACAACCGATAAGCAAATAGCAACACGATTACTCCTCCGCAGCAGTTTCTACCCGGGATGGATGTGACGCAGAAGAACCGCCATTTAAAAAACTTTAATGCTTTGCGCTAAGAACACGTTCGAGTTGTTCCATTCCATCCACTCGAGACGCTGCTCTGGAGAACAAGTCGTTCTTCAGATGTTTGCTGCTCAGCGGCAGCTGGGGGGCAGGAGGATGGCTCGCTGGGTGCCCTGCCCGGCAACCTTGGAAATACTAATCCTGCTGCTGAAAGGTGGCCAGATCCGGGACCGCTCCAGTTTAGATCAGAGCGGCAGTGTCACAGCTTTCCCTCCTGTCCTCCGGTACGGGCAGCAACCATAGCCTGCAAGAGTCAAATTCTTTAAAAAAAAGCCCAAGAAGCTTATGTTCCCCTGGCTTTAGCTGTCACAGGGGTAAAGCTTTTCTGCTTAGATGCAGTTTTCTTGGGTACTTCCTCTGTGCACGGTTAAGTTCTGACAAATCGAAGGACTTCCCCGTGTCCTTAATGTGTTAGCTAAGCCCCTCTAGTCCGGTATCCTGACTTCAACAGAGCCAGGATACTTATCACAAGGTGTTTAGGAAAAAAAAAAAAAAGAACATTCAAAATCCTTTGTACATACTTTCCTTGGGCTTACCTCTTGTGTGCAGAGCTCCTGGGAAGTCAGCGAGGTTGAGAGGCTGCCTCCAGCTCATGAGCCCTCCTGCAAATACATCAGCACACATTGTGCTGCCTTTGCTGGAGCAGTTTGACTGAATCTCACCGGCTATTTGCTCAAAGGACAGCTAAAACCGAGCATCTCTCTCTCTAGGATCAGGGTGCCACCCGAGTTCCAGCAGATGCCATCGTATCCATATGAAAAGTGGGCTTTTACACCCTTCTGCAACTTGGGGCGCATCCTGACAGCTGTTTTCTTACAGCAGCTTTACAAGCAATTTCTACAGCAGCATTAGCATCGCCATCGACCGGGGACGTCGACACACGAGCTCTTTGTAGCCCTGGAAATGGGAATTACCATTTCTAGACTAGGCAAAGCAACACTGGCTGAATCTTGGCCTCAAGACCCCAAAGGCTCAAGCTATTGGCTTCAGTCACAGCTTCCATCTCTCTCGGACTGCGGTATTTGAGCAATTTATTAAGCTGCATTACTTCTTAGGGTGAGGTGGGTTTGGCTGTGTAGAGCCAGCATGGATTATTTGGCTGTCTCTTAAATTATTTAGCTATTTTTGTTGCATTGCAGCTCTGTAATGATCGTATGCCTCTTCTACATCGGCATCTCTCTGCTACGCTTCTCTCCATAAAGTCATTGTTGAGCTTGGCAAGTGCTAGTTGCGTTTTTATAAATAAACCACCAGCATTCCATAGAGGACCGATTTCCAAAACTAAAACCTCGCTGCTTAGAAAATGTATTGGAGGCTGGATCATAAAAAGATGAAGGAAGCAGAGCATAGCTGTTCCCAGCTCAGACAGCCCGAACTGCTCCTTCTGCTGGGATCGCCTCTCTTGGTTTTCTACCTCCTGACAGACCTGCACAGTCCTGTCTCTCCTTAGCTTGCAGTTTTGTTGTATGAAGTCCCACCAAATTCTCACAGAGCACCTCCTGAAGATAAACGCAACGCAGGGTTCATGAGATGTGCTTTTTGTTTTTGATTCAGCTCTTGGTCTGTTAAAGGATTACTTGTCAATGGACACCTTCCTCACCTGTTAAAAAAAAAAAAAGGCAGCAATTCCAGCAGCTGTAAAACCCTGAGTCTTCTCATGAGCAGTGCTGGCCTTTGGTAAAGCATTTTATTTGCACAGTATTACAAATAAATCCCTGGAATGAGGAGCAGCTAGTCACAGTGCCAGTAGTGCCAACTTAAACATGAAACCTGCTCAGTTCATCTCTCTAAATACAGGACTATCCCTAGCATGACTGTAAGGCCCTGTATTTAAAAGACCAATCTGCTTAACCAGAGTGCAAGAAGTTAACAGAAGATGTTACCACGTCAGGAAAACGTAAAATTAATTCAGTCCTTAATATACTAGTTATAGATTTTTTACTTTTAAAGCTTTTTATTTTTCTTTTAACCTCATTAAAGCTTACCCTTCTGAACTTTAGGCAGCTGCTGAGAAAAACTGCGGTGCTAAAGGACTTACCAGAAACAGTTGGAGGGCAATGACGTAGTTAAGCCGTCATCTGGGTTTACATCTTTCACAAAACATCATTTCCCAGGCCTCTCTAAACTCATTTAACTCTCTCTACACCAAAAGCAACTAAAAAACATACACGCCATCAAACTAGTGCCAGCCTTTCTCTGTCTGACCCGCTAGTTTTCTATCAGACAGAACAGCTGGTGAAGAAGATGGCTTCACTGTCCCAAGAAACATGCAAGAACCCAGGCTGGAAAAGCTGTGAAAGTGGGGACAGCTCCAGCAGCTTTGCGGCTTACCTGAAAACTGGTCTACTTAATACTCGTGGGACGAGATGGGCAATGCCGTCCTGCCTCGGTGCAGCTGGTTTTGCTCAGCTCAGCCATGCCCACCTCTCCCTGCACTGCTTTGAGGGCTCAAGGCGCGGCCCCAAGGAGGTGTTCGCTCCCTGAAATGTGCCAGCACAAAAGAAAGCTTAGGCAGGCACACATCCCATTCTCTTCTCAGCTGCTGATCACTGCTTTCCTCTTCCACCCCATCCAGCAGCCACCACTCCCTCAGATCTGCCTGCAAGAGCACTCTCCAGCCTGCTTCACTCAGAATAATCACGCCGGCCTAAAAGCGATTAGCACTCCAACTTCTCTAGTCCAGCTCTTTTTTGACAGAACCAAGTCAGGAATATGAGGCTTCAGGTCTTACATCTTAAGCAAAACAACAGATACTGAATGTTTACAATTTTCCTTTCTAAAGCCTCACCTATACCCTACATTTTATTATGTCACTAACACACATATACCTCAAATTCCACTGTTTTAAGAGGAACAAGACATCCAGAATTGGTGACAAATGCCTTTTCTGACAGAGCAGCAACAGCACCCGTGCTTTCCAGGAGAAACCTTAAAAAGGCACTGCATAGTTATTACATTTACAGCCACGGGTAATTGCTGATTTGAACTTAACTGTTACCATGACCATGAATGTACACCAAGCCAGGATTTGGCTTACAAGCACTAACAAAAGCTATTTTTGTTCATTTCTTTGTGAGAGGCCATGGATATCGTGCAGCTGTGTGCCAGATTGTCAAGATTGTAACTACAGACCCTGAGAACTTGCAACTGTAGTATTTTGTCTGCCAGAGTATTGGACGACCAGACGTTCTCTCAAAGACGTGTGATGAAAAGGTAGCACTGGACACAAGCTGATTGTGGCAGCGCCAGCTTCTCATAGATCACCACCAATCCACTTCTGCAGCGTGCAGAGTGCCCTAGTCCGAGGAGGAGTGATAATTAACCTCCCTTGGGTCTTCAAACCTTGGCTTCGGTGCTGAATCCCAAATGCTTACGACGTGTCTACTGAGCCTTACCTGCATCTTACCTCGCAGATGAAACGGCTGCACACAACACTTGTTTGCTGTCACCCATACTTCAAAAGCAGCAATGAAAAGGTACAGAAATACATAGCAGATTACCTTCTTTTTTGAAGCCATCCCACCTTGGTTTTGGAGCTATCCTGGCCTGGACACAATATGCTCCTTGGCAGCACGAGAACACACTGCCATCTGCCTGCTCCTCGTGCAGGCTGCAGGGCACACCAAAGCATGCGGAGCAGGAAACGCAGGCAACGCAGGCCTCAGTCTGAGAGGGAAGCAAGAAAGGAGCAGGGGACAAGTCTGAAAGTCTGGGATAGAGGGCATGGGGAGCAAGTAACTCACCACCAACTTAACTGCAGATTTTTGCGAAGAGCACAGAGCTAGGGTCAAAGCAGCAGCGTCATTTCAAGCAAGACGCTGTTTACTACTTAGGTCATACCACAGGAAGACAGGGAATATGTAAGGAAATGCATGCAACTGAAATAACAGTGAAACAGTAAGATTTCACAAATAAAACAATCAGCATTTATTGTTGTATTACAAAACACTTCATATTTTGGCAATATTTTACAATTTATCCTTTTCCTTCTTAGGGCCTGTTGAAAAGGTATGGGGGGGGGAGAGGGAAGAAAAGAGGAGAATGTTGAAATCAAGATTAAATTTCAATGTCTTGCTTAAAAAAAAATCCTCCCAAACCGCCCCAAGTCCCTCCCACCAAAATAAAAATCTAGTTTCACTCGATTCCACTATCCAAAGAGGCCATGGGTGAAGCGGCAGGCAAAACTCTGGCAATTTCACTATCAAACGCATCAAGAAGACAAACAAAACATTCACAGTGGTCTTCAGTATGGTCTGTTGCGTTGATCATTTCTGAAATCATTTCTGAAAGGGAAATAAAAAGTTAAGGAATCCTTTAAGCAAATAACAAATAGCCTCTTCAGTCAAACATCTCTACGCCAACTTCTGTGTATTCTTCTGTGTTTAGATAGGCTTATCCAAAAATGCTCACAACACACTCAACGGGAAAACTGACTTATTTTCTCCGGAAGCTCCTATCTGTAGTTAATGTTTTCATAGCACATTGTGTGTGCACACATAAACAACACTCTTTTCCCACAGTCCTTATCAATTCCATGATCCGTATGCTACACAACCAAGCAAGGGCAAAGAAACTGCTTACCTCCCTCCCATTTTACCACCATAGCCACCTCCTCGATCACCGCCTCTGCCACCACGCCCTCGATACCCTCTTTCTCCTCCATAGCCACCTCTCCCACGAAAATCTGGAGGAAAATGCAAACCGACACATTAGCCAGGTTTCTCAAAAAGCTGCAGATGTCATTAACACATCTAACACTTCAGAAGAGATGTTTTTACACACCTCCTGATGGACGTGAATCTTCTGGTCTGGGCTCACCACATTGGTTGCAGGAATTCCTGCGAGCGAAGTTCATATTACCACAGGCCCTAGAAAAGACAAGGATTCCCCAGACTTAGCTGCTAAGAAACTCAGAGAGCATACATGAAACACCACTGCCCAATTAAAATGACACTTACGGATTAGGACAAACCCAATCACCATTTTTGGGTTCTCCACTTCTACCCTGGAAGCCCCCACCTCTTCCATATCCACCTCGTGAACCTGTAGACAAAATTATAATCAGAATAAAGGAGAGGAAGCATCTATGACCTATACATGAGAAACATTTATTAAGGACTGTCACTGGCTTCAGATCCCAAGTGACAGATAGACTTTTCAGGTGGAAGAAAAAGCATTTGATGTAAATATATCCCTACCAGGCAAGCCTCTGAAGCCATATTAGGAACTCTGAAAGCAGCAGGTAGTGTCAATGACAAAAAAATTGTACAACCATAGAATTCAGCATCTACTAGCTGAATTACTACTAGCTACAAGATAGCTAGAAGACTTGGGCAAATGACAACAGAAGTTTCAGCCACCACCAAATCTCAACAGCATTCGATGTCCTGAAGTTAATGTATCTGCATAGCTGAAATACATGTGTTCTTATGGACAGATTTGTAACTTAGGCAGACAGGCAAAAATAAGAAGCAAGGATAGCACATGGTGGCCTGAAAAATTTGCTCCACCACCTATTTTTTATGAATTCTTTTTCAGTAATAAAAGGAAACATGATCTGCTTGAATTGCCAATGGGTTAATATAAACCCACTATGTGCATTAATAGGATTTCATAAAGATTTAACAATGTATAATATCAACTACATATGGCCAGACTTAGTCACAGAACAAAAATTTAACAAAAAAAAAAATCTGTCTGGATTAATGCCAGGATGCATCTGACAAGCACAGGGACAACACAGTTCTTGCTTTCTGCATCAAGAAGACTAAGAACTTTTATACCAATTTAAGTTCTTGAAGAAACATTTTTTTTTTTCAGCCTACAAAACTGCCTGATCTAAGAACTAAAATTTTTTTTGACAGCTGCTTCCTGTAAAATAGTTAATTAACATCCAGTGGACTACTGGCAAAACTGTATTATACGGACAATTGGGGAGATTAACATCTCTTTATTAAAGGAGTCAGACATCCAACTGCTGCTCTAAGTCAGTAGCAGTTGAATAATTTACCCTGCTTAATACCATCTGGAAACATCAGAATATCTCAAGGCTTTGCTGTAATAAGCAAATACTCACTGGGAATTCACACCTATGTATGTGCAACCTGTACAGCCTCAACACCATTGTTATCCTGTCTCTTTAAAAGCAATGCTGAGACATGATCTGGAGACTTTCCAGTTCAAAAGGAAAGCATAAATTCTGTGCTGTGCAAAAGAGATTACACATTTCAGTTTACTTCACTTGGTTCAATCCTTATTACTCCCTTTCATGGCAGCATCCCAAAGGTCCATATACTTTGATGAATTGCTGCTTCAAAGTCAACTTCTCTTTTATAAACCAGTAATAGTTAAAAAGCATTTAACTACGTAAAAACAAGGATTCTATAGACGTTAGCCCCACCTCGACGTCCACCACCTCCACCTCCTCTCATGAATTCAGGCCTTCTAGTTGCAAAAGAAACTTTGATAACATTGCCATTGAATTCTTTTCCTGTGGAAAGACAGAAAGTGAAAGAGATCAATACAGCTCCCAACAACACAGCAGCAAGTTGAGAAGAACAGAAGTGATTTGCACATACAGAGTTAATACAAAGCTCTTAAGACACAGGGAGTCTGGAGTAAAGCTCTTGTTTTTTGAAAGCAGTGGTCCAAATGTGAAATGGCAAACACCGAGGTACTTGCTAAGTTCTCCATAAACCCACAGATTTAATTTAAATTAGATTAATTAAATTAATAAATCTTAATTTAAATGTGATCTGTAGGTTGCCATTTAACTAGACACATAAGAACATTTAAAAGATTTTTGGCCGTGTTCATGGACAAGTAATTCCGATCTTAGAACTCCCTCTGTTCTTTCCCCAAGTCAGGCAAGAAGACTTCTGTACAATTCACCAACCAGCACAAAAATTAAATACTGCCAAGTGAAAAACATGACCTTCTCAAACACAAAGTCTCAGTTCTCAATAGATGCAAGGTTTATCACAGGACAAACAGGACTGCATGGGTGCCTAATATAGTAATAATTGCTTTACCCTCTTAAACAAAAGTCAATCTGCATTTTATTAGCAAAATAGAAACCACCAAATAGCATGCCATGCCAGATTTTTTACGCACTATCATTTCACACCAGATGCTGAGTATGTCCTCTTGTTTCTGCCCAATATTATTAAAATTCTGTGCACATAGAAGGTCACAGGAGCAAGCACTTTCCCCCCAAGCACTTTCCCACTCTTTCTACTACGAAAGAGTATCACTATTTCCTGCATCAAGTCTGAAGAGGTTTCTATCAATGTATTTCTGGGATCTGCCCTCTTCCTCCACTGAACCCTAATTAAAAAACCCCCTTGTTCTTCATTGCATATATACAAAGCCCTTGGCACAAGATTGCCATAACCACTGCCAAACTCTAAAACTGCTACCACAACACTAATAATATCAATACTAACTCTGGAGGAAATCCCTCCAGCTGCTAACACAGATTACAGCTCTACTGGACTGAACATGAAGTTATGCTCTCCCGAGTGACATCAACACCATCTCTCATACTTTGTGCACGGATGACCGAGGTACAGCAGCAAACCCTAACAGTTTCATTACACATTTTTGGTCTTAATCACTAGCTGCTGCTCCACCAAATGAGAGGGAAAGCCAGCACACACAAAATACCATGAAATAGAGGTCTTTGTCCAAAAAAACCCTAAACAACAACAAAAAACCCAAAAGACAAGCCAAAAAAAAAAAAGCCAAACAAAAAGTATCATGGGGTCTCCCAATGAGGTTATTGACTTGCTTCTTCCACTGCTTGTTAGATTCATAAATAACCAAAAGAACCGGTACTCTCACCCACCGTCAAACCAGTCAATTGCTGCTTTAGCAGAAGGAGGGTCATCAAAAGATACTGTTGCTTCTCCCTTTGGTTTGCCAGTATCCTTGTCTGTATAAAGATTTATCATAGGTTTTCCAGTCTTTTTGTTGGTCTGAAAAGAAAGGTTGTACACTTGGCATAGGAGAAATACTGGTAAAGCTGGTTCATAGCATAAACTGTAACAGCTAAGTATCATTAGAAAGACAATTCTCTTGGAGCTAGATGGCAGAAACAGATGCTTTTGACTGAAGGATACTGACTGGCTGTTTCCATGAAGTAATGATGGGCCCAGGTTTTAAAAAAAATTGAGGTCAAGTGCAGGAAGCCCTAATTTAGAACTGCAGAAACAGAAGAAATCGCCATAGAACACAGAAGCGTACTTGCTGAAGTACAAGGGTAGTACAACGGATAGAGTTGTCAGTGCTAAGCGTTATAAAGACTAAAGAGATATGAAGCAATCTAAAAGTCACCAGAAAAAAGCTCCTAGTGCTGCCAGCTTACAAATGGCTGTAATCTGGGAGCCCAGATAAAAATATTATCTACAACTGGTGGGGAGTCAGAGTGAGCCTCTGCCTTGAATGATACCAGTACATTTCCAATACACTAGCTCCACAACTTCTCTTCCTTCTTACCAATGACTTCTCATTTCACATACCTTTATAATACCAATTTGTTTGAAATAGTCTGCCACTTGATCTGTTGAAACGTCCTCTCCAAGTCCTTGCACGAAGATAGTGTTGTTATCAGAGTTGTCAGACTCTGAATCTATGAAAAAATAAGCTACGTTTACCATGCATTTTTCTGGCAGCAACAGAAGCAACATTTTAACCTCAGGTCTATACTGCCTGGTAGCAGACCTGTAATCCCAAAGACATTTTGCATGAAATAAAAGCTGAGCAGAGAGTGTAATTTTGAAGTTAACACCATCAACTTCAAAACGCAGGCACAGCACCTTCAGATGCTGCAGTACATCAGAGACCGAATACATTCTACAGCTGACCAGCTGTCTGCCACACACTCAACTCATCCATGCAGCGAGGACATCCAAAACCATCAAAGTAGTATATGTTTTAAATAACACAAATTTAGCAGAAGCAATTTTAACAAGGAAAGCAGCTGCTTGACTCAAGCAGATCCAAAGTTCATCAGCAAATTCTTACTTGCTGCATGAAAGGACATAAAAAAAATTCACATGCACTTTAATAAAATACATCTCTTTCAAGGAAGACAAGCTTTAGCTAAATTTCTTTTGAGCCATGGGAATTGCAGCCACATCCATCTTTCCAGCCGTTCATTTTAAAAGCAATGACTTAAGAGCTATAATTCACTCCCACCCACTGCTTGTTTTCTTACCAGCATCTGATCTTGGTCCATAATCCCTTTGACCTATGAAACGGGTTTTAAAGAAGAAAAAAAAAAAAAAAAAAAGACAAAGACTATTTTTAGCAAAACATTTTCAAGTGGCTCTTTTAGAGACAAGAAAATATTTAAAGTATGTATGTAATGCATCTAAGATCTAAAACATTAACCAGAGGTTTAGAGAATATTTAATTAAAACGTTCAACAGAAGGTGTCTGTAGGACGTTAACGTGTTCTTTAACTTGCAGCATGTGGCAGTTGCCACACTGATGCTATGCTGGTGTTATCTTGCAAATGCTGGTTGTCAGATCACCAAGCAGTTTACCACTTTTTTTTGTTTTGTTTTTTACCTCTAGTACCTTTCTAAGAAGCATTTGTAACAAAAATTAAAAAAAGAAAAAAAAAAAATCCGGTGAACGTCACTGTCTCCACAAATTCTTTCATGCAATTTGACAAAGTAGAAATCCAGTTTATTGCTAAAAGTTTGGCTATTAACTCATGAACACACCAGCCTCACCAAAACACTATAATGCTTCTACTAGATAGTAACAAGATATTGGTGGCTTTTAGATTTATAAAGAATTTCCACTGAAACATTTTTGGATACTCGGCACTTACCACCGTAATTTTTGAAGCCACCACGGTCACCACCACTGCAGAGGAAAAATTGAAGAAATGATTTCTTCCTTAAGTCTCTACGTGCTGAGCCCAAGGCTCAATCTACAGTTAACTGATGACAAGGTGAGAGTTACTGTCTAGCAGCTAAAGCACCATCTCTACGTTCTCCTCACTACTCATTCATGGTCAAAGATTAAATTACATGAAAGTGAATAATCGCACAGGGTGCTGCACTGGAGAAGAGAAGCCCTAAAGAGTATTTTAAGCTAATCCATACACATGTCGTCGTTTCAATACTTCCTCCCATCCCGTAAGCCAAAATGACTGCTATTAAAAACTGGGTTTTAAAACAGAAACATTACTTTCATGAAGGTTAATGGGCTTTAATTGTAGATGTAATTGCTACTTTGGAATAATTAATACTTTAGTACTTTCCTAGAAGTAAGAAGAGCTGAAGTTAATTAACCTCTATTGTTTTGCATTTATATATGGGGGACAAATTAGCAGTATCAGCCATTCTCTGAGAAAGGGTCTTTGGGGACCTACTGTACTATTAGCACTTGACACTACAGAGAAGGTGTGTGTATGTGAGCTTCAAAAGCAGAGGCCGTGAAGTTTTATTTCATTCATTCTGAAACCTGTGGCACAAAATGTAGACCAAGTTAAGAGATTACACACATCAATTTTCAAAGGTTAGAAGGGGATTTTAAAATAGGACGTTACGCCTCCAATTATGTGCATGAAAATAAACCCTCACTCTTTTCAATGTAAATGTTCATATTAGTAGGATTTTTCACAACAGCATTTTTAATTGCATCCATGTTATGAACACAGTATAATCAATATTCAAAGTCTTCAGGAAAAATACAACCACTGGATTTTTTTAGAAAGTCAATAACCAAGTGTCAGAAAGACTGTCTCATACTGCCACGCACAACTGCCTGCTTGCCCTCCTCTGCGTGCCGGGACACAGCTGCCACCTGAAAATTGGGCAGGTTCACCCAACCCTGACAGCTCCCACACTCAGCAGCTGAGATAAAACCAGTTCAAATTCCAGCCCTGACGCAGAGAGCCGTCTCCAGACTCTGGAGCTACTGTGCCAGGACGAGTAGCCTCTTCTCGTTTTACGTTTTACAACTAGAAGTCGCTCCAGGTTTTATCCACTCTATCCACCAACACATCGGGTTCCAAACATAGGACACAAGCATCCCAGCAAAAGGCAATTAAATAAATCAGGGAGTAACTTCTCTGGCACTGTAGATCTGTTTTCTGTTATAGCAAAGGTAAAGTCATGAATGGGCGGTACTGCTTACTTAACATTCACGCGATAAAATCTGCCCAAAATAAGGGACAAAAGAGAAATAAGGATTCAACAGAAATAAGGATTTAGAGAGATGTTCTCTGAAGGACGACTGACATTCTGTGACAGTATCTATAAGGAGTATTAGATGTTTGTAATGACAGACTATAATTTTTACTTGGACTTTTAATTTTTTGCTGCAGATTTTAAATTGCATCTTCACGGAAAATATCTGAATGCTAAACTGCAGTGTCATTTACTCATAAGTAATTCATTCTGCTCATAAAAGAGGTAAAATGAATGAATTTTATATGCAACATCAAAGCTGGTCTTTATTCAAGGCTGGCTATTTTCAAGGACTGATGATAAAAACAATGGTGATAAAATTTACTGTAAATACCTTTCTGCCACTTCCAATTCACTTCAGCTTAAAAAAAATCACTATGACACAACAATATTCATTAGGATGCCTGCTCTTCTAGGATTTTAACTCAGAAATAACAGATACAAGAGTGAATACATCAGTCATGAAAATGTTATAAAAGTTTTCCAACCCTATGTTACAGTCCCAATTCATCAGAACAGCATAATCCAGCACATGTGTCTATTCTGATTTTAAAGTATACATCAGCAGAGACATAAATTAGAAAAAACAACAATCTAAAAGCATACAGAAATTAAGTTTGTGATCAACATAGCCAGGATTTTACAGGAAGTGAGGTTTTTGCTAAGATACTGGGCTAAAAATGTATGTACCATGATTCTAAGTGATAGAATTGGATATATAAAATGTAAAGGAAGTCATACTCAAATGCCTAATTTCTAACTTTGTGATACAGTAATTCAGTGCCCTGCACTAACAAGTACAATCCGCAATTTTTAATTACTGTTTTTTAATTAATGTCTGTAGAAATGCGCAAACATGCTTCAGCATGTTATCTCTGCTTAGTCTCACATAACCAACCCAACCAAAACCTGCATCAATTCAGTGACAGATGCTTTGATGACAGATTAATGCTTTCCTCCATTTTTAAGTCCCATTTCACATGTGATTTATAAAGCTGCAGTGTGTTACGTTCCTGAGATTGCTGGGCAAAGCTACCTGAGATCCCCAGGAGGCACGCAGATATGCTGCAGCAAGCGAAGTCAAACACAGAAACTGGTTGCAAGCAGCTGGTGACCCAGTCTCAGATTTACCCCTCACTGAGACCCAAAATTCAAGTCTCAATCTCAGCAATGGAATTATTTCCTTCACTATTCTCAGAGAACATGTGGAAAATGTAACTGCAGTGTTCCACAGTCTATTGCTTTACCAGTCTTACACACAGACCATAGATGGGTGACCAGATGGAGTTTGGAGTTTTAACATCCTATGTTAGAATCATGAACAGGTCGCTAAAATTCAGCAATGCCACCAGCAAAGAAATAAAAGAGACTGAACTGCAAGGAGCCAGAATGTACACATGGTACCATTTGTGGTGACAGAAACTTACTGCTATGAAAGAAACTGATGGGTCATCAGAGGGTCTTTTCTCCCTATACTCATCATATATATAAACATCACCTACTTGAGGTAAACGGAGTTCATCTGAACATTGCTTACTTCAGCTGGGAATAACTCACAAGGCACAGTTAAATGGAGAGCTGAACATTACAGAGACAAGAAATACACTTTAAAAAAGTGATCAGACATTAGAAGAGGTAGCACTAAGAATTCAGGAAACAAATTTCAGCCTCCAACATGCATCTGTCTCGCCAAGCCTGTGGGAGTTATATGTAAGAATGTATTTTTACAAACAAGAAAGGAATGGTTAGTGCACCAACAAAGTCACTGACTGATGGCTTTTTTTGCTGCCTATATTTATTGCCTCTTTTCATGTTTTTCCAAAGTCTATATAAGGCTAAGCTCAAGCATATATATTACAAGTCAAAATATTAATTCTGAACACAAACCACAGTGTTGCACTAAGTTGTAGTTTCTTTATATCACAATAAACTAATTCCCAGTCATAACAGCTAATATAGCAATTAAGCTGCAGAGGTAACTTTTGTTTATAGTACATCAACATCAAACCTCTGCAAGGGGCGGGGGGGGAATCTATGCTGAGCAAAGTTAGGATTTCTATAACAAATCCTAACCCAATGGTAAATCCTTTTCTAAAGTGCATCTACGTAGTTCCACCAACACAGTGTGCATGAGCGGATTCAAAGGCAAAGCTTCTCTCATTTAATCCCCAGACTCTAAAAGAAGGGCAGTGTCACAGGTACGGCTACTTGACTGCCTGAATGGCTTTCACAAGATGAAAGAAAGTAAACCTGCCTTGTATTGCTACTGTATTTCCCACTTATGTGCTTAACCAAAACAATTTGGTCCCACAGTCACCACAAGCAATTAATTCCTTATCTTTCAGATGCTGACTCTAACAAAAGGGTGACTTATTCTACAAGGAAACTTGGAAGAATAACTTAAAACTCTGCATTCTCCAGAACTGGTGTACCTGCTTTCTAACCAAAAGAGCTCAAAGATGAGATTTCTACAACGGGCTTTAAAAAGAGAAAAGATTTTGCTCCTTTGCCAAAATACAAATTAGTGAGATCATCAATTTTTCAAGCTTCAAAATGAAAGGGTAGAAAAATTCTACTAAAATCCCAAAAGATGTAATTCAAGACCATTAAAAAAAACCCTGAAGAATAATTTTGAAACCCAAAGTTACTGAGATTAAAAAGTAAACATCTGATGCATATGAAAATTATTATTCTCTATCATGATAATATCAGCTAGGGAATCTGAGCAGTAATTTCTCAAAAGATATTGTCTTCTCAGTGCTGCATGACTTTGCACAGGCACAAAAGAAAAATGAGTGCTGAAAGCATTCACTACAGTACATATCCAAGTCAGTTTTCAGAATAACGATTCATACCTTAACATTAATAACTATGCTTAGAACTACTTTTACAAAGGTTATTCAAAGAAATGAAAGTTCTCAAAGTTTAAAAATGCTAAATTGATTTTGCCCCAAGTATTCCAGAATAATTTTTTTGCACTTGCAGACTGCTCTGAGAGGTCTTCATGCAGGGTAAGTTTATACAGGCAAATGCAACCTGCAGAAATCTCATGGAAGAACTGATGTTGCAGCCAAAGTCCCTGTATCACAAGTACAGGACAGCAGCAAGTCAGTGACGACACTCGTGAACAGGATGCGTTGATGGCCCAGCACTACAGAACAGATTAGGCAATTCGCAGGAACACCAATAACTGGGTAATGCTCTTACGGATGAACAACAAGCTGCAACAAGTTCTGCTTGCATTGAAATGCCAGTCAAGACAAAATTTTATTACCAGCTAACATAGAAGGGATTCATTTGCTGTGATCTCAAGTTAGCTATTAATTTTTTTTTGTAATATCAATGAACGAGATATGGAGAAGTTGAAAAACAAGCACCATACAATCACTTGAGAAGTCTGTTTAGGTGATTTAGACCTTTTTTTTGTGTTGATAGAACTGCCTTACACATTATTTTCTAACCACTGCATTATTACAGCAGTACAGATATCTGTGTAGAAAAGATTTTTAGACAAATTATTTCCTGCTGTCTATGGAACTTGCACAGTTTAATGCTAAGCACCAAAATGTGATCAGAGTAAAAAAACTGAAAATGATAACTAATTATTGGAGATAGACTTGACATGCCTACACGAGCTGCTTTTGGGGAGCGGGGGAAGAAACCCAAGGAAACAAAACCTACCCTGAAACCCCACATTTTCACAGGACTAAACATGATTTCTTACCTTATTGGAAGTTCTTTTCCCCTTGATCATACAGTTTATTTAATTCAACCTTTTACACTTTTTTAATAAGCATGACTTTGGTAAAATATGTATGTCCTAAGCAGAATCCCTGGGGCATCATAATTATGCACGAAGACTGAATGAACATATATGACACTGCAGTTTCAGAAAAAATTCTCTGCAAACAGCATTAAAGACTGCATCACTTAACAGAAGAGGACAGACTTTCTAATAAATGCCTTCTCATTGTGCTGTATTTTCCCCCACTTCTCCATTCACCTCCACTCTTCTTCTTTTGGCTTTCAAGTCCACTGATGTACCTACTATTATCTACATGGATGTGTGAACAAATTTTTTTTATATTTTGGAAAAATATGGGAAGAGGCTTTATTTTCACAGACATTAATTTATCTTACTTTATCTTGCAAAGGCAGAAGTTTGTTTCAAAGTGATAAAAATCTACCAAAAGTATGTTTTTTGAAGCTCACATTCATTCCTCTTATTGCAAACAATTTTTTAAAACCTCAGATTTTATTATGGGAATATGGAAAACCCTCATCCACACAGAAGAGCTAATTTAAAAAAAATCGTTCAGTTTTAACTGAAAATGAACTCGGAAATTACTTTGCTAGTTAAATTTATATTGTATAAAACCCAAACAAACTGTAACATAAACCAACTATTAATATGCTTTTGTAATTGTGCTACCACACCTAATTAGGAGAGATAGAGTCCACCTACATCATCAAAACAGCAAGCCATGAAGTACAATTTGGAACCACCTTAGGAGCAGGCAAATTCTAAATATGGTTTAAAAATAAATACTTTACACTGTTGGATTGTTTTATTGAAATGAGATCAGTTCAAACAAACAGTGTTGTATAATTAGAGTTCTTCATCTGGAGTTCTAGCAATAACCCAGAACTGTGCAGCCTGTTAAAGGGTAAGTGGTGCTGACAAGCAACACTTCAAAGTTCACTGGAAGCTTCAACGTCCTTGCTTTGCATCAGTGACCACCCTACACCCCCAATCATTTCACGGAGATACATAAAGGGTACCCAATTGTGATAGGTTATTATGAAATAATAATGTCATCTGCCCTAGGTCAACAGGATTTAAAACAAAGGTCCCAAACTCTCAGACCTATGCATGAGATCATGTGCAAGCACAAGATTAAATATGTGCATAAAATTTCCTTGCCTAAGGCAACAGCAGAAGGGGTGACAGTACTGTTAGTATTTAAAATCTACCTAAAACAAACGTGTTGAGACTGACAGCTAAACCAATAGTAAAAACTGTATTTTAACAGGAGTTTAAAACTGAAAAAAACTGTAAAGAACAAGTAATGTTATTACTAAATTATTCCTAAATTATTTAGGAAGCAGAAAGATAATTAGCCAACCTTAGTGTAATCATTTGCATTGTAAAGTCAAAATACTTCCCTGCTAAAATATTAGCTACCTTAGCTATGAATTTTATAAAACTTTCTCAATCCTTGGCTGTTGGTTTTCTTGACATTGACAACAAATTTCTACAGGTTTTAAAATATCTTATTTCAAGGGATGGGCTCAGGCAGTTTTTGTATTGCAATTCATATAAATAAAAAGCAGCTATGTATCATAACAATCAAATGCTTGGTCTCAATTTTTCTGAGCCTAAAAGCCTTTCCTAGGCAAAACACATTTCTGTACAGTGCAGAAAGGTTTAATTTTAGAAACCTTCCATTTTTTGAAATCTAAATCTGAACCACATGAAGAATAGACATATAGTAAACAAAAATTAAAAACAGCTAAAAAATAAGAAACAAGGGGAAGGAACTGCAGGCACTGGAATGAGATCACTTACCTATATCCAGACATATGACCTCTTCCATCCATGTCATATCCCCCTCTACCTCCTCCCTGTGACCCGCCATATCCTCTATTATCTTCTCCATACCTGCTCTTTTCACGACGATCATCTGGAAGAATGAGTAAAACAAAACAAAACATGAGTAAACTGTAGTGCAAACCGCAGTGCAGTGAAAATTCCCACCCTACAATTATTTCCCCCCTGCCTCAAGTCTACCATTTAAATCTGGAAAGCATTAACTCCTAAATCACTTACATTATCTACACCACAAAGTAATGGAGCAAAGTTTGATTTTGTTCCAGTTATCTCCCTTGGCTTCCAGGGCCACAAGGCATCTCAAAATGTAAATGCTCTGTACCTTAATTACACTCCATTTTCCAAACATTAAACATATATTGCCTAAAATATACTTTTCATTCTACTTCCATATAGTCTTCCCAGTTTGCAAAAGACATCACTGAAGACAGAACAAGGATAAAGCGCGTGGGTTGTGCCACTTGTGTGAAGTTATTGCAAAAAAAAGGGCTGATCTTAAACTTCTCATTTCCCTCTATGTCAGAATTCACCTACACAGCGTAAAGCTGGAATGTGAAGTGCAAGAACTCTTCATGACTGATCAAGACATGTCATCCTCATGCAGGAAGAAGGTTCAAATAGTTTAGAAGAAAATTCCATCTAGAATTGCAGAACTCAGGGACATGGACTTTGCAAGGCTGCCTCCAACAAATGCAAAATTTTGGGGCCCCATCAGTTTTTCATCTCTGCATAGCGTTTTGAAAATCTTAACAAATAAAACATTCCCCAAGAACATCAACACGGAAAAAGAGCCTTAACTGTGCATCAAGTCAATTGCCGGTGGAAGGAATTCCAACTACTTCACAGTGCTTCCGCTCAATTTTATTAGCCAATATTGAATTCAACCTGTGAATTTTACCTTGGCTGTTGTGGCTATAGCTTCCCTTCTGAGACTGGTAGGACTGCTGAGAATGGCCATATGAGCTTTGGTGCTGGTTATAGCCTGACTTTTGGTCATATGAGCTCTGGTGGCCGTAGCCCGACTGCTGGTCATATGAGCCCTGGTGGCCATAGCCCGACTGCTGGTCATATGAGCTTGACTGCTGGTCATAAGAGTCTTGGTTTTGTCCATAGCTTGACTGCTGGTCGTAAGAGCTTTGGTGCTGACCATAGTTTGACTTTTGTTCATAAGAGCCTCTTCCACTTAAAATAAACAGAATGTGTGTTAATAGCTAAATGTTCACAGAGCAGAGAGCAAAATAATGGCTGAAAATTCACGACATTGCTACAATTTTCTAGTCACAGTTACCTCCCAGTCATTACTGGCATATGGATATAAAAATACTCTATATTTCATCTCTGTTGGGTTATATCTGCCTTCCAATAAAAGCAAGGCAGAAAACTGTGTCACCATCACTTTCAAAACATCCTCAGTTTCCGCTGTAAATGTAACTTAACAGCATCACTCCTTCTACATATCCCAGCACAATACTTGCTTTCTCCCCTCTCTCCAGTAGCATGACAATGTCTGACACATAGCCCGTGACCTGCTAAATGACAAATCCTTCTCTACAGAACTGCAGAGAAGACACCTGCTGCTCACGTGCCGCTGATACTTGCAGCCAAAAAAAAAAAAAAAAAAAAATCCCAAAATGTTGCTTTCCCTGAATTGCAACTTATCTTTTTCTGGGTGTTCTACCATTTGGCCAAGAACTTCTCTAACTCTTGTGATGTCCTCTGACATACTCACAGTTCTTCCCTCTTTAATGCCATCTACATTTAGTATCCAACTAACTTTCATCAGAAACATTGACCAATATCAAATCTAGCATACTCCAACACAATGTGGCTATACATTCTGAGAGGGAGCCATAACTCTTCTCTGACTAATAACAACTTTAAAGCAACCACAGAGAAATCTCACCTACACCATACTTCCCTAGGCAACTTCAGCGTCCAAGGCAGAAACAGAAGTATTTTGAAAATCTAGGTATATGAGAGAATAGTTCCAGCTGGATTATGCTTTCATAGCAAGACATTATGTAGATTTATCCAGGAAACACTGGCTGCTACTCATACCTTTGCTTCCCCCTCGGGTACTTAGTTGCGGTTTAACTGTACTATTTTTTCAATAATTGAAATTTATCACTGACCTCTGCCACCCTTTCTTCTCTTTCTCCTCCCTGCTTCCACCCTTTTTCGTTTGCCACTCTCCAGGCCTTGGCAATCTCACTTGCTAGTCAAAATATCTCAGAAAAACAAACAAAAAAATTTAGGAGCCTACAGAAAGTTTCCACTAGCATTTCAAAGTACTCTACAATAAAGTCCATTAGGTCTAACCAACCTCAAAATATCCCATCCCTGTATATCCAGTCTAATGTGCTCTCTCCCAGTTCTAGCCTAGATCTTAGCTTTAACATAACTAATCCCAGCGGCAAAGAGCTTGCAAATATTTTTGTTAGTATCTTCACTTCAAAAAGTCAGCTCCACTTTAGCCTTTGCATCATCACCAATGGAGGAAACATTGTTGAGAGCATCCACTATTTGCTGTTTTTCCTTCCTTCCCTTTTAGCTCCCGAGAGCTACTATTTTGTGGCCATCCTCTTCAAAGTTGCCATCATTTAATTTCTCTGTTTCTCCTTACTTGTTACAACCATACATTCAAAAGTTTCCCTCCAATGTCTTTTTTTAAATTTCCTTGGTCAAAAACAACTTGTTGGAGAATCTATGCTCCAGACATCTACAGAGTTAAAAACTACATTATTGTCTAGTCTTGTACCTTTGTACAGATCTAATAAATGCTCAGAACAAAGCAAAGCAAAACTTAACTGTGTACCTGCCTTCGCTATGGATGCGAAAAAGATACTCCGAGTGTCACTTACTGTGGACAGATTAAGACCTTGCTTGTTTATATGAAGATGTTTTGTAACTACATACTAACTACGCTAACTACAAAACCAGAAACCAAGTACAGGTTTGCTGAAGTCCAGATTATCAGCTTGCAAAAAAATAGAAAATACTTGGACCTTGGACACAAGAATGAGGTTTAGTACATGACAGTGTCCTTTAAAGAGGTCGCATGATCCTCAATAAAGATCTTTTGTGTGTGCACAAAGCTTGTAAATGGTATAATGAAGGTATTCTAGCACCAAGTGGCCTTGTAAGTTGTTATGGGAAGTTGGGTTGTATTTTCCAATGTACTTTCAAAGTTGTACATCAATGTTCAAAATCATCCTGAAATTGATTACAGTACAACATCACTTCAAGTAAAATACGTTTGCAATAGCGTAAAGTACTGAATCACAGTGCGGTATGCATATGCACATTTAAATTATTGATGAGGATATAAAAAACATGATGTTTTGAGAATCCTACTTAGTTGGAAAAAGAAAAGATACTTCTTAAATGACATTTCTGAATCCTTTCCTCCTCTTTCACCATGAAAAGTTATTCTAAGCCAGATAAGAAGCCTGCAAATCTAAGAGCAGTTAAGAACTTCCTTGCTAACATCTTATTTGAACTTGATAACGAGTACTGTAAGTTTATACAAAAGATCATGATTGAAGAGGTACTTGATACATCTTTTTCTTAATCAAAATACTCTCTACCAAGCCCATTCTTCATTGCAGTCACTACGCAAAGACTTTCTAAAGTGTATCTTCCCGTACAGCTTGACTTCAAAACAACTGCAGCCATCCTTCCTACACAAAGAAATATTCTTAGAATCATAGAATAGTTTGGGTTGGAAGGGACCTTTCAAGGCCATCTAGTCCAACCCCCTGCAGTGAGCAGGGACATCTTCAACTCGATCAGGTTGCTCAGAGCCCCGTCCAGCCTGGCCTGGAACGTTTCCAGGGATGGGGCATCTCTCACCTCTCTGGGCAACCTGTGCCAGGGTTTCACCACCCTCATTGTGAAAAATTTCTTCCTTGTAACTAGTCTGAATCTACACTCTTTTAGCTTAAAACCATCGCCCCTTGTTGTGTCGCAACAGGCCTTGCTAAAAAGTCTGTCCCCATCTTTCTTATAGGCTCCCTTTAAGTATTGAAAGCCTTCCCTTACCTCCTGCTCTTCCAGGCATTAAAAATGTCTTAAGAATGTGGATTTTCAAATGTTTGTCCTTTTTTTTTTTTAGCAGGAAATTTGTTATAGCTCTAGTTAAGAATGTAGAACTACTAGACAGTACTTGGAATAGGTACTGTTAATCTTGGCTTCCTTACCCTCTAGACGACCCTTTCTGCTGCCCCTGACTGCCATAAGACTGCTGGTTGTATGAGCTCTGATTCTGATTTTCATAACTGGATTCATCATCGTATCCCTGGGAATCTTGTCCGTAACCTGGAAATTGAGGAAGAAAATTTTTAGTAAATATTCACCTTTTAATTACTGCCAATGAATGTAACAAGCTAGCCAAACCTGTTTGATTTTGTCCATAGTTCCCATGATAGCTTCCATAGTTCTGTCCGTACGAGGAATTGTCTCCACTCTGCCCATAACCAGAGTATCCCTGTAATTTAAAGAACGTGCTCAAATAAGTGTAACTTCCACAGCAGGTAATTAGTGTTTTCCTTCACTAGACACGATCGCAAACATTAAGCACAGCTAAGAACAGACTTCTTTCCTGGCCCAGGAACAATTATTTTTACTCAAGGAACATCTGCTTTAAAAGACACAATGTTTTTTTTTTTTCAACCTACCTGTGCTTGTCCATAATTTTGACTGCTCTGATTGCCATAGGATGAATAGCTGTAAGAGAAAAATGTATTTAGTCAATCCTTACAGTGCCCTCCCCATGGGTTGGAAAGTAAAGGTATTTTTGGTGTCACTTTAAGTTTCTTTTCATTCCAAAATAGGTGTTTAATCAAAGTACTGCAGTTGTAGGCATATTAGAACCGCATCATTGAACTAATGATTACCACAGTTGACTGTCAGAAGCCAGAAGAGCTTATTTTAATTTCTGCTGTGTTTCAAGTGTAAATTTAAAGTACCTGAAAGTTAAGCTTACTGTAATTTGACAGATTCTTCAGAATCACAAAAAACTTTATTGTATGAAACCAAGGCATTTTAAGTTTTTCAGTATTCTTAGAAAGCTAATCTTAATCAATTACTGTCAATTTGGTATTTGTTGGACTTATTCAACAATAACACCATCAAAAATAACACTAGTTTTAGATTATACTTACTCGTTATTCTGCCACTTAAGACTTCGTGAACTGACAGAAGAACCATGTGCTGAAACTCATATCATACCCAGGTATCAACTCAAACTCACATGGTGCCATATGCATAGAACCTTGTGACTTTCATTAGCATAGTCAGTATTAGCTGTGATTTTCATACTTCCATTAAAACACTTTTGTTTCACCGACTAAAATAGCCTCCAAAACCTTGCAACTATTTTATGAACTGGCTTTTAAATTTCACAATTACGAACAGTTATTAGAAGGTTCTAACAAAAAGTTCCCTCCAACGGGAAAATAAAATTTTACATCCATATGGCCCATCACCTTCACACGTGTATAGCCTTTGACTAAAATCTTAGTGAACAGCTTAAGGCAGTCATATGAAAAATATTTCTCTATGTTCATGACATTTCAAAAGTTCTTACTATTAAAAGATGTCATTTCAATTTAAACCTGCTTATTGTCTTCCCTTGAGAAATATAATTTTTTCCCTAAGACATGTAATAAAGGTGTAGGGCATAAGCTTTCTGCACCTCTAACTCCAAAAACATATCAACATTGTATCATGCCCAAAGATTCAAACATCATGCTGGGAATCCTAAATGGCCTTTTATTTTGCAATTTAATTGCTAACAGCAAAAAGTCCCACACATACCTCTGCTGGCCCCCAGACTGACTGTAACTTCCAGAATCTAGAAAAAGAAGTAAGTCATATTGAGAACTTCCAATAAACATTTTATTCCTCTACTTACTATAGGAGGAGGAAATTTGGGGAGAGGGAGAAAGGTTCAAGTACACTGGGTAATGCAGCTACTGTCCCTGCAGAATGAGACAGCTTCCTCTTCATTAAGACACAAGAAAATACTAAGACCAGGAGAACAGAAGCTCTGGGCGTGGGGGACTCAACACAGGCATAGCTACTTTGAACTTGCCTTTTGAAGGATCTGAATTCCATTTTCAAGGCATCTCTTCAAATAGTCGGGACTGCACAACCCCCTGTAATGGCTATCGAATACGGTGCCATCATCAATGAAGAGAATGCAGCAACTTAGCTAATCAAGCGAAGCTAAGTACATCAGTCCTACTGAACACCTTTCTAAAATGCCATAAGAAAGCTCTGCCTAGCAAAAGGAACAGACACAGGCAGAATTTGCAGATGTAAAATCAGGGATGGAAGAACCATGACATCTCCCTTCTTCTGTCATATTGCAAAAGGAGAAACATTACTGACTGCTCAAACCATGCAAGAATGAATCCATTTACAGACAACACAATTTGTCCAAGCAGGTATTATGAGTATTATTCCCAATTAATGTAAGCCTCTGTTATCATTAAATTGATTCTTGAAACACACTGGAAGACTCTGAATTTCAAAATACGACCTCAAGTTAAGAAAAAAAAAGGTCACTGAAATAATTTGACTTGTATTTAAGGAAAGCATCTAATTTGTAAAAGTGATCAACGTTACGAAAAACCCTACTACCTGCTAGCTGGAATTAAATTCTTTAAATAGAGTGCTTTGTCTTTACTGATTTAGCTTATCACATTGTTTTATCTTGGTAGTCGCACAATGATGGATTTCCTTGTCTTCTACAAAACTGCAAATTTTTATGTGTTAAAAGCTCTTACTATACAGAGGAAAATGCACATTCTTTCTGATTTAGCTTCCCAAGCCAGATGCTCGTAACAGATGCAGACACACAGAACACCCGTGCACTGCTCCATCAACCTCAGACCCTTCAGAATTCAGACTGTCATGGGCAGGCCTCACCTCTTCAGAGATACCCACACGCCCCGAGCTGCTCTATACCCTAACAACTTCTTAACTGCATGGACTCTGTGGATCTCGCTTGCTATGCAAGAGTCTCAATTCCTCTTGACATTTTTGCTTGAAATTCCCACCTTCTTGTCAAAACCCAAACACTTTCTTCTTTTCTCTACCAGCCTCACCGGTACTGTCACTCTGGGTAACAGCCTTGCAATTTTTCTGTTCCTTTCAAATCACTTCAAGAACTTGTACAAATATTGTGGTGCTGCAGCCTAATAAAAACTATCAGGTACTTCTCTGTTTTCATCCCTCATTTCAGTCTTTCCCCCACGCTCCTTCTCTAACCTCTGCACCTACAGCTGTCTAAAAAGCTGAAACCAAGAACTAATTACAATTCAAGGTAAATGTCATAAACTATAAGCGACTATAACCATTTTCCAATCAAAACACTCATCAAATTGCGTAAAGTCTGTTCATTATATCTCCCTCATCTGGTTATAAATCCAATCCTGCAGTACTTACACATATACTTAAACACATGCAAATGTACCTCCAAGATGAGGATATCACCTAATCTATTCAGACATGAAGCAGCATTTTTAACGGTAAAGTATCTCCTCAAAGCAACACAAAGCATCAAATTTCATATTCTGTACAAGAAACATTTACCAAAAGCTAAGATGAGATGAAACAACATTTCATTTCACATGTCCTATAAAACAGTTTCACTCAGATGTGAAACTCTCCTCCTTTTGCACTGCTGCACAAATATTTCACTGCCTTTTCATTAAAAAAAAAAAAAAAGTAAAAGTGCAACTCAAAAATGTTTATTGTTTTTAATGCAGGTAAAATTCTTACATTATTTCAATTTAAATGATCACAAAGATTACTATTAAGTAGGTAACCACATTTTAAAACTATGGCTTAACTCTAAAATTTATATGCTATTAATGCTGCTAACTAAAGCAAAGAATATTAATGGTTTTATCAGAAAGAATTCTTGACTAAGGATGTAATCGGGTATAAATTGAAGGATTACATTTAATCTCCTTAGCTTCTCCCTTAAAAAATTCTGCCAAGCCACAACATTTTGGAAAAAGTTTGAAAGCAACCAGATAAGGAGCCTGTAAAGTACAAGTACACAGAATCAGAGGAATTTCCTTTATTTATATATTTTTCTACATCCTTTGTTGGACCTTTTAGTCTACAGATTTCTGATTGATTTATTTCGGTGGGCTCAATGGGGACAGGAGTCTGTAAGTATTTTCAGAAACAACAGATAGTTTATTCTGGAAATTCCTGGATACACCAACATTTTTTTCTGAATGTTTAAAAAGCTTATGGAAAAATTTCCTGTGAATGGAGTGAGGCATAGCAGACTATAGTCACCCTGCACGGCTCAGGAAGTGTATTCCTCTTAAGATAGAGGAATCTGCTGTGCACATTTGAAAAGCGAAGTTCATGTACGAAGTAATTCATATAAAGCAGCAGCATTGCTTCCGTAGTACTCCCAAGAGGAAAGAATCTCATGTTTGAACATCGCCATAGAGTAAAAACAGCGGCAACACTCAGGTACTTGAGGTCTGGGAAGAAAGTAGTTCTAGTTTACTGCCAATCTTTACTCATTTAGTAGAAGAATTCATGGTCTGGGCTCATTTTACAGCACCTTTGGACATGTTTTCTTCTCATGATAAAGAACTGTTCCTTGCTTTGAAGGATTCCTTTAACGTATCTTGCTTTCTTTTGTTTTTATTCTCCATCATTCGTATATGTAATGTGAGACAACACTAAAATGGCTCAACCCTCACAAAACATGGCTCACTCCACAAAGCACTTACAGCCTTGGAATTCGTTTGCCCTTTCTGGGGTACGCTATCTATCCACAGCTTCACAGGGGTATCACTGCCGGTGGGACCAAACCATTTTCACCTCAAATGGGATGACAAAACAGCAACACAACATGCTCACAGAAACCCCAGGAGAAGCTGGGCTGTATCGAGTCATCTAGGAGAGCAGACATACTACCTCCATACTCAACTACAGACCTCCATTGGGAAAAGAATTACAGCCAGTGCATTTTTAAGCCCACTGTAGGGGGGCTGTGAAGCTACCCCCTTCGCTACGCTGGCATCCTGAGGGGCTGCTAGAGCAGAAAGCACAGCAGATGCAGCAGATACTGGGACACAAAGGTGGGTCCCATGCTGGAGGGCAGAGAGGCCATGCCCCATGCTAAGGGGGCGTTTGCATTCCATGGGGGGTGCTGACCCAAAGGGGGAGCACACGAACCACGCTGTGGGGAGCAACATGACCAAAAGGTGGATCCACATCTCACATGGGGAGGGGGACGACAGAAACAACCCAAAGTGGGGGCCCCGCACTGGGGAAGGGCCACAACCCAAAAGGAGGGGGGCTTACATCTCACACCGGGGGTGTACACGACCCAAAGGGGAGCACGAACCACAACGGGGTGCACATCTCATACGGGGGTGTGGCACAATCCAAACGGGAGTCCTACATCCAAAAGAGGTTCTACACCCCACGCAGCCCCCGACCGGGCGACCTCAATGGGTCCCTGCCCCCACCTCATTGCGACACGGGGGGCGTGACCGGGACGACCACGCCCCCG
>NW_010565049.1:0-11188 GCF_000687285.1 Phaethon lepturus
CATTCCCCGTCCCCCTGTGCTGCTCAGGGTGAGGTGGTAGAGAAATCGGGAGTAAAGTTGAGCCCAGGAAGAAGGGAGGGGTGGGGGAAGGTGTTTTAAGATTTGGTTTTATTTCTCATGATCCTGCTCTGATTTCGATTTGCAATAAATTAAACTAATCTCCCCAAGTTGAGTCTGTTTTGCCCATGGCAGTAATTGCTGGATGATCTCTTCCTGTCCTTATTTCGACCTACAAGCTTCTCATTATATTTTCTCTCCCCTGTCCAGCTGAGGAGGGGGAGTGATGGAGCAGCTTTTGTGGGCGCCTGGTGTCTAGCCAAGGTCAATCCTGAACTTCTAAATCTGGCTATCCTTGAACCCCAGAGAAACGATGAATAGTTAGAAACTAACTATTTCGGAACCAGACTTCTCTATGAGACTTGGAAAACTCATATTCGGGGACATATGGACTCATCTGAAACAATTACATTCAGCTTCTGAAGTACAAGACTTTCAGTTCACCAGGAATATGGTCTTATCCCCCACTCAGCACTCTAGGGTCTATAAAATTAAATGTAGGGGTTGTAGTTGGACACAGTGTCTATGAAAAAGCTTTTAGAGGTTGTGCAGCTGCTCTCTATTGAAATCTATAGCAACTGTGCATCTGTTGAGTCTATTGGCACTTGTAAGACGGAAATTTTACAGCACAGCATCAGGCATCTATTAAAGATGCTATTACATAAATGTAAAACCACCAATTGCCTGTAAGCCTATTCACTATTGTTACTGAACTTATGTCTGGTTTTTGAAAATGAAATTGTGCTCTCAACAGGTTACTCAATTGCTTCTGATCCTGGTGGGCTACAAATGTTAGCTAGTTATGATGACATAGCCTAGCTTAATTTTAATCTGCTTAATTTAGTTACTGTTGAGTACTCATATCATCTACCCATCTGTCTCAACTTAGATAATTTTGGATATTTTTGAACAAAAACTTTGTTCGCTAAGAAGAACTATAAAGTTTTTTGTTTTAAACAGAAGTCAAAAACAGCAAAGATGATGTTAGATGATACTTTACTGAGAAAGGGAAAAATACCAGTGCAGAGTTCACCTGCTAGTTCTAACATTTTTGAAAGAAAGCAAGCAAAGTGTCAAGCTCTTCCTAGTGAACCTGAAAGTGCTGGGAAAAGCATGTGGTCTAAATGGACACAGGGAAGAAGGTGTCACAAGACAGTTTCCAAGTTAGTAGTTCATCCTCACAGACAGTGCTCTCCCTTGGGCTTTACAGAGTGACCACATTGTAGTGACACCAGCCAGAAGTTAACAGAGTAGCATCAGCTGAAAACTGGTATATCGCACTACACATTGTGTAAAATATATACACATATAGATATATATATTACGCTACCTTGTCTCTTTCCTGTTGAAAGTAAAGACATTGCAGGACTCACATCGCCTAGAAACAGGCTTGCATTCTCCTCACTTTCCCATTTCAGTTATCCCACCTGCTCTACAAATAACAGAATTATCTATTTGCCTGCATGCTCAGCTGAAGCAATCATTTATCCAGTCCACAAGATTGGTCAGGACACTTGGAAAGTTTCCTATTGCTCCTCCTCTCCTCATTTGCTCCTCCTCATTTGACTGTGATTAAGAGAAATAACTTTCTTGTCATGTATTTGGCTTCCACTCTGTCTCAAAGTCCAAGAAAGCAGAAGAACAAAAGAAATACAAATACTTAAAAAGAATTTGTTCCCTTCCCCATTCCATCAACATCCACTCTCATCTTTTCTTAATTTCCACAACTAGTAAAGGTATTTTCTGTTTCATCCAAGCTGGGTCATCCCGTTAATACTGGGATAATTCATCACTGCAACTTATCCCTGAAACCAAGATGTTAGTAGCATTACTGAAAGGATTAGACATGGATATGGGTAACAGCAGCGCTTATGTTTACAGTAAGAGAAAGACGTAAGTCTTATTGCAGATCACATAAACCAATTACTACTGCCTGGAATAGAGATGTTGTTTATAGCCAGGCTCTTCCACAGTTGTCCATTCTGGGCATTTTATACATTCCAGAAAGCCTGTTATCTCCAGGATACTAATTTTGCTGTCAAAGTCAACCTGTGAGGCTTGGGGTGTAGAGACCAATTGTGATACGGGATAAACAAAACATTACTTTTCAATCTATAGGTTTCCTGCGGAGCGGGAAAAAAAGTTTATAAGATCCTGAAACAGATTAGGTGCAAGTGCCATAAAACTGCCTTCCTTAGACATAATCCGCTCTGTTCTCAATCAGTAGGCTAGTTTTGAATCTTACACTCCTGTATTTCCTACCAGTCATGTGTGTCACAAAACAAATTTTAGACATAAAAAGCACTTGTGGAAAACAGACATCCACTGAGGGATCAGACAAACATCTAGTCCTCCCCCATAGTTTAATCTGAACCATATGACTCTTTCCAAATCATCCTTGGAGTGCAGACATCAATTAGCACATGGAAAACTGAGCATGAGCCACAACATTTTGCAAATAGATTGATGAGAAATGCTTCCAAACAAACTCATGATGCTGATTAATCAAAGGAACCTAATGAGAATGTGCACTGACAGAAGCTCATAATCTCTGTATTAATTCACACTTATTGATAGCTTTGCAAACACAAAAATCAAGGACTAGAAGTTTGCCTGTTGCTTTGATTCTTCAATAGCAATCCCAGTTATATATACTGCCCTAAATATTAAAATCAAGCAGAATTTAGTAAGAGCAATAATCTCTGGGAATCACTTATTATCACTGCTTACTATCTGGGAATCACAACTTAAAATCACATTGAAGAAACATATTGTTCATTGGTGCCCAGTGCGAAGCAACAAGCATAAGGAGCAGCCGTACCATCGAATTTTTCACACTCTGCAACAGGCGCTCATGTTGTTCTGCTATGGCCAAAGCAGCCGAGTGAACCTTCTGATAGATTGCTTCCCCATCTCTGGTCTGAAAGATGAATAGTCCTTCTCCTGTGTCACACATTCTGCCAAAGCAAGAAGAGATGGGATCCAAGTGTGAGATTTAAGTTTACAGATCACCAGGAACAAGCAAAACTTTACCATGCTGCTCTAAAAGCATTATCGCACAAGCAGGAAGAAAACAAAGTTTGTTGAAATATGTAACTAAGTTATGTAAAAGCCTCTGCATATGGGTCTTACCACCCCGGTCCAATCTTACTCTTTTAGCCCATATTTGTGTTGCTCTCACCAAGCAGGGACTCAGCTAAGTACCACCGATCTATCGTAAGTGCTCAGGCTCTAGAGAGTTCATGTGCAAGACCCATATTTTTAATATTTAGACCCTGTCTAGAATCTGTGCCAGGCAGGATTAATTTGTCTTCCCTTTCAGCTTTTAACACTGCCTGTCATGAGTTTTGCACAGTTTTGTCTTCCACTTGAAACAATAAATACATATCCTCAGCATCCCAATTGCATTGTCTTACTATGGCTAATGCATGACCAGCTAAATAAAAATGTATCCCCCAGCGAGAGGGCTAAATTCTGCAGTAATATGGAGGTTGGATATTTAAATGCCTCCTCCCTTTCCAGATAAGTTAATTGTATGATCTTTTTCTCTTTTACTATTGTAATTCTTTAATGTGCTTATCTAAAATAATGCATCCATATCCCTTAGATGGTTGAGTTCAATAAATAAATGCTCCAACTTCAGCCGTGCAAATACTACAGCTGATTAAGACTGAGCTGCAGGAAGCAATATAGAACAAGTTTAGTTTGCTTCTGGGAAACAGCTTGACACCCACTGTTCTCAACTTCAAACTCCACTTCTCTGTGTACAGAATCCATAACCCTGTGCCCAAAGGCCCACATTGTACAAATGCTGGTATGATGTTCACCCCTTTTTCCCAGATCTGTCCATCCAATTCTCTGGGTCATATAACACTTTATTTAAGAACAACTCTATACAGTAATATACCATAGCTCTCCCACTCCCATCCTCAGGCACTTTTATTTGGCAACTGCTTCCATTCAAGCTGCAACCTGCTATTAGGAGGGGTTTTATTTGTTTTTATATTTGTTTCAATACTATTTTTTAATTTTTTTTTTTTTTTAGCAGAGGGTACAGACTAGCCTCTGTCTGAAGATAAGCTCTGATGTCCTTCAACAACCTTCAGAAGTGGTCCAGAGCACCACCCAGCACCACCAAGGAAAGCAACGCCATGTAGCGAACACACACCTACCTCCCCGCTTCAAACGTGAACCAAGATGGGTCCCGCCCGTAGCGTCGGAGGGCACTTAATGGCCAAGAGATGAGTTTTACTCTGGGATTCTGGATGTCCCAAAGACAGATATTCTCAAATGTTATCTGCAAGGTACATTCCCCATGCACATCTAAATTAGGGGATGGCATCAAATACACATTGAATCTCTCTGGGAGAAAAACAAAAGGTTAGTCTAAAATCCCTGCCCATTAAATGTACAAGTCATCAAAGGAATTTCATATTTTCCAAGTCTACTACAAGATCTTATTTCCACTTTAAACAATTAATTCAAAAACAAAGACTCCATTCCACCCAATAACTCAATAAACTCCATGTTCGGGGCAGTCAGAATGCTGCACTCAAAGGGTGTCAAAACATTTGTGCATGCATTCAGATACCAAAGAGCACTGCACCATCATAAACCTGATATTTGCAAACAATTAATAACATTGTGTGCATATAATAAATACATTGCAGTTGCATTTGTGCATATAATTAGTTAATTTGCATAGAAAAGTGAAGTAGCCATGGGCTGAGGTTTTGCATGCAATTACTACTATTTATTATTTGCTTATTATGTTGCCAAAGAGCCTCAGTCACAGACTGAAACTGTTGTACAGACAGCATACATGAAAACACACAACAAAAGATAGTTCCCATCTCCAAGAGCAACTGACTTGTCTGAGAGAGAAAAGTGCTATTCCAAAATAATTCTAGCTACCTTACTTAATACCTCTGGTAGCAACTGAAGAAACCAAAAGCCAAAAAAAAAACCCCAAACAAAACAAAAAAAAAACCAAACCAAAAAACCCAACACAAAACAGGAAGGAGTACTTAGAAAAACAATTTTGCACCAATTTATTTCTGATATTCATATGCACAGTCCAAAACACTTTAAAATAATGCAATTAAAGATTTAAAAGGTCAACATTTATGTACCTACCACTCTGCTCCCTCTCTACTCCGGATGCCAACAAGTCAGGCTCTCCAAGGCTAATGTCATTAATTCGCGTTCCAAGACACTCCATCTGCAGCACCTTGCACCACTCATCTGCCTCAAGTTCTGTATAAATGCCCAGAAAATCTGTGTGTAGGTATAATATGTTTATAATTTCACAATTTATGCTCTTACGTTTTCCAATGTGCATTGCCATTTTACCCACCTGACTCACAAGCAAAAGTTTTGGAGGTATCATCATTAAAATAAATCCCAATAGCATGTTTCTTTGTGCTTTTTGGCATTCGTAATATATTCTTCACATTATTGAGCTCTGTGACCTGAAAAAGCACAATTCAGAGTTTTTATTAGGACCTTAAAAAAATATATATCCATTATTGACTGGAGAAGGAGAGAAAAGAATTATATCGAGTTGCAAAGAACAGAGAAAAGGTGAGAGAGCACGAACATGCCTATGATTGCTCTTAAGGAAATGCAGCCTTGACATGAATCACCTTAAACAATCAACTTGGAGACCCTGGATGATGAAGCAGCCACGTCCTCCCGATCTCTCTTGTCTGTACACGAGCTTTAGAGCAACAACATCTGAACAGCATTTTAGCTAAGAGGTGGGTAGAATCAAAGCTCACTCCAGTTTGAGAAGTATTTATGTGAAGGACATGAGAAAGACCAACCTGATGTAGCAGAAGCAAGGAGGTGAAGGTACAAATCTAAAGGATTCACCCATTTGGAGCAGCAAATCCAATTCCAGTACAGCTTTCATCACGCAAGACAAAACTGTAAGAATGGTGAAAAGCTACCCTCAAAATTACTTTTTGATGGAAAGTTGAGATTTGTTAGAATGGTCCACTCAAAAAAAAAAAAGTCACAGTTTTAGTTATTAGAAAGCTTTTTAGCTTTAAAGATTCACAAACTTGTAAATGCAGATTATCTAAGACATTATTGATCTTTTATCTATTGCCTTCACAGTGGTCTATTTTGCTTTTCTGGGTATCAATCAGCAGTTAATTCATCTCTCTTGGCAAAAACTCTCCCTAAGTCAACATAAGAGCAGAGGATGAAGATAGAGAGCACACGAGTGTGCCACTGACCTGGGTGTTAGTGCAAGGGCAACTCAGACTGAGGGGCTTCTCCCCGAGTCTGCAGGGGAGGTGTACAGGTGGGTCTACAGGGAAGGGAGGAAGGAAAAAGGTGTACAGAGATGGGGTGAATGTGAACAACTTAATTGTATGAGGATTTTTTTTTTTAATGTGTTTATAAAGCTCTATCCTAAGCCCCTTCCCCATCACTTTGTCCCTACCTCTGAGTGCTAGATGCTGGAATAAGAGAGGCGGGACAGGACAGGGACCCAGCGTACGCCTGCACACCGCAGCAGTGTGCAGGAAGTTGGGTCTTTCCAGGAATCACCTTATGCCCTGTGTGAATGCACGCTGACTGCACCGCAAAGCACGGCAGCCATGTACCAAAAACACACTCCAAGATCGCTGGGTCACAGCCTCATTTAATAAAATTACAGGCAATTTCACCCCTTGGGTGATATCTTGGAGAAATACTGAAATCAATAGTACTGCGTCATTAATTTCACTGATCATCAAATCCTTTGTAACTCATGCTTTAGTTCTGAACTGGGAAACAGGGGTATTTATATTTGGAGAAATGCTAGCTACAACATTTGGCAGCTCTGGGCTATTTTGTGCTGCACTGACGGCTTGAGAGCTCTTGTATAATGGCATTTCACAGGGCACGGACTGAAAGTCTTCACATGCGTCTGAAGATTTTCTGACAGCGTTTGCTTCTGCTGAGCTGCACAAGCTGACACCAAAGCATCTCCCTTTGAAGAGTGACAGACAGGTAGACCCCAACTCTGACCCTCTGACAAATGTCTGCAGCAACATGCACACACTCTATTCTCTTCTCAGCTGGTTGCAGACTAAGGTTTTCCTCAGTACCAAACCTAGCTGACACGGGGACAGTAACAGATGGACAAAATCTGGCAGGCTGGGACTCTCTCAAGTCAGTGGCACAAGCGATAGCAGGCAGAAGAGTGGCCTGAATTCAGTCTTTCAGCCCATGCATGCCTTCTGTCCCGGACACAACCTCGTGGCACCTGGTTTTTATGTCTGGCAAAAATATACTCAATAAGCAGCTGCCCTCTCTTCCCTTTTGGGGCTGAAGTGCTGAAGTTGCCTTCACCTTTCAGAGGCTCAGAGGTTCTCCAGTACGATGACAGCCCCTCCTGGCGAGATCCAGCTTTAGCCAAGAAGCTATTCCTGCTAAAGGTTCAACATCGCACCTGCGCTCCCAAGGGAGGAGATGTCTAAAGATCACTTGATATTTGACCTGCTGTGCCACCCAGCAAGGTGCTTCAAAATGCCATCATCATCCCAGGTGCCTAAATAGCCTTCCTGTTGCTCACCCTTATGCAACAGATGGTTCAAATTGTCTGGCACACATGCACTGAATTCACGCTGAAGAAGTGGCAGGCTGCTAACATCCCCTCTACCACGCTTTTGGAAAGGAGTCAGGAGCAGACACCAAACACCTGCAAATATTTGAGGATGAAGTTTTCTTTTTTTGCATTTTTTAAATAACTCTCCTCCTGCCAGGTTCTTGCAAAACAGTGCTTTTGTGGTTAGTTTAATTCATGTATTATTTATTTGCCCAAGATCAATAAGTAACATACATTTATAAATTAAATTCTAAAAAGGTGGGTAAACCACAAATATCAGACCTAAGACAGTATTAACAGAGAAATCACATGAAGAATGATATTTTGTTAGGAGTTAAAGACCTCCCTTTGCATACTTCTCCCCCTCCTCTACTTTCAAGCCTCCTTTATGTTAAGATGACAATCCATATAGTCGAAATGCATTACATGAGATTAAAAACTAAAATACTTGCAGAGCTGTGTCGTAAGAGACTTCTGAACGAGGAACAGGGATTAATCATTCATTTTCCAACCAACAGTATGAGCAGACAGAGCTTCACTCTGATCAGGTACACGCAGGCAAAAATTCCTCCATCTCTCCCATTCCCTTCAAAAACATGCCAAACTCAAAATTTACTAAAAATGGTCTTTAGCATTCAAACTAGTGTTTGAATTAGTATGTAATTCTCAAATATGGGCAACCTTTCAGAACACAACCCAAGGCAGTATATTTATTGCCTACACAACTGCCATGTTCAATGTTTTTCAAGTGTCTTGTATTTTAATCTTAATTATGGACTTCATGGTTGTGTCTTGGCTTCCTGAAAACTGCCCTCATGATGAGTACAGGTAGAACACTTCCCAGGACATGCCAGAGGAACATTCAGTGGAAAATGCTGCTGCAATTACAGCCCAGTCCTGCTTGTAAGATTTGCCTGTACATATCTAACTTACTAAGTATATATAACATACTAAAATTTTTATAGGTTTTTAAAATATTTATTTAAAATATAAATATATATATAAATAAAATCTACAGTCATGTCTATATCTCTCCTTCTTCACCGGGAAAAATCATTGGCTGCGAGTTTTCAGGTGCTCATATACAGAATTGCGCACACTGGCCATAACCCCGCTGTAGTCCAACACTGGCTTATTTGAAGAAATTAAAGCCAGGAACAACTACCAGACTGGCGATTCAGTTTTTACCATCACTGTCGGAGGCTGCTCCTTCACTCACAGGATCAGTGGAGCCATGCACAGGATATGTCCTTCCATATGGAAGGAGCCTTGCTGTACGGCTTTATAGTGAAGATACCAAAATATCCTGACAAGTTACTTTAATTCTTCTAAAGCCTCAAACTAGACTTTTCATTCATAGTAAGCGATACTATTCATTAAAATAAATGTTTAACAGCCAGTTATTAGCAGAGTGGTCATACTTTAAACATTTAATTTGCTACCAATACAGTTTTGCATTAGCAAGCCTGGAAAACAATTACAAATTACACAATTCAATTTTCCAAATGGATTATTCCATAACTAGACAGAAAGACTGTTTAAATTACTTCTGCTGTTTCAAGGCAAGATTAATACAATCGGATTAAAACTTAGATCCCCTCAAGGAATCAGTATATTCCTGTCAGCCATATGCAATTAGTTGGTTTTGTACTGGAATATTAAGGATTCTTCTGGCACACTGAAGTCAACAGTCACTTGGAGAAATAAGAATTCCTTCCTTCCTCCAATATTATTTTGTTAAAGTATATGGTAAATTTGTGGTTGATTATTTACATTTAACAAGTGAAAACCAGACAGCTACCTGAAAGGCAACCTTCAGCATAGATTTTGTAGCCTGGACCCTAATTATTTTCTCTCCCTCATGTGACCAAATGAATTAAGTGGGCAATTTGCTTTGTGTATGCAAATTTCCAGTTCACTTCATAAGCTACAGATGACTGTTCTCAGGTGACCTGTATTTTAGGACACTTTACTTTCTAATCTTGTTCTATTTTTCAAAAGTGGAAAGGTTAAAGGTCAATATTATACCAAAAAAGTACTTATTTCTTTCTTGTTTTAAACTTCCAGTGGCAAGGATGTCAAAATTCAGCCCCTGGTGCAGGGCTGCAGAAGAGGACACACACATCCTGCACGCAAATGCAAACAAACCGGACCCCCCCAATATAACAGCAACACCACCAAGACACCTCAGAAACACTGCTTGTGACCCGGACTTCAGGTGGATAAAGGAGAGACCGTGACTGGACAAAGGTGCCAAGGAGATGTTGTACGGTCTCAGACCACAGCAGCTCAGCTCCAGGGACTGGTACCAGCAGGGTGCCGACAGAACAAATGCTCTGGACAGCCTCTTTCCACTAATAAATCAAGGTAACATTTGCACTTTAATTCATCACAGGGGAAAAAAAAAAGGCAACAAAATAAAACAATTTAACACTTCAGTGAAGGAGGCAGGTGCTACTGAAAAATTAGCTCCATTCATCACTTTTCTTTTTCTACACTTTACAGTTTTATGACGGATTAAACCTTTCCAGAGATTGATGGGGTGAGCGGGGGCTCCTCAGTTTTCTAGATTTGATGCTGCTTCCAGCAGCATTTGAGAATCACTTCAGAATCCAGGTAGTAAGTTAATGACCATATTTCTGAAACACCAGTAATCTGTAAGTGAGGTTTTCCTCTATCAGACTGAACTGCACTTGTCCTTACATTCAGTAGCACAAGCTTACGGCACAGTGACACTTGGCGTGTTAACAGGACTGGCTGGGCTTCTCATTTGTAGGATTAACTTTATTGTCAGAGACAGCGAGAAGCAGCCTTCTCCCCAGGAGTGACAGAATTAGAAGTCACAGAAAAGCCTCTACACACCATCAAGCTGTTATTGCAACGGCTGCTCTTGCTGACCAAATGTGTATCAAGACAACAGCAATGACTATCCTAGACTCTGAATGATGTCTCGAGTACCAAATATTAATGTTATATATCAAAACCAGGTGACGAGTAGTTAGTTGAAGACTCTGCCATACTAGGTTGATTGGTTGGGGTTTTTTAATTAATAATTAACCACGCTTTTTATAAGAATCAGTTCAACTACAGAGCGGCACAGAGCAGCAGTGACACGTTGTCCTTTTTCAACACCTCATACTTAATACTGTTAGAAGCTGCATCATTCACCACCTCAGAATTTCACACATTTACAAAGCTTATTTTAGAAAGAAACTCAGTTTTATCCACCTGTGCTTTTTGTAAGTTAACACATTTTAGTCAGAAAATGCTATTTAATATTCATCAGCTTCCTTGCAGTAAGGTTCATTAAAAATACACAGAACCCGTCAACTTGTACAGCTGATGACTCCAGAACTAGAAGCAAGCCTCATTTACCACCACAGCGAAAAAACGGGGACACTGCAGAGCCCCGCTGCCGAACAGCAGCACCGCGTAAGTGACAACCCACTGCCCCGAGCGGTCACATGTAAACCACGCTCCTGGGTTCGCGCTGCTCGGGTGCGGCGCGGCACGGCGGAGCGACAGAGGCGG
>NW_010565050.1:0-2182 GCF_000687285.1 Phaethon lepturus
GTACGGAGCTCAGGCTGACAGGCCTGTAGTTGTTGGATTAGGGTTGGTCAGTGGTGCCCAGTGACAGGACCAGAGGCAATGGGCACAAACTGAAACATGGGGGGTTACGTTTGAACATAAGGAAACACTTTTTTACTGTGCAGACGACTGAGCACTGGAATAGGTTGCCCAGGGACCTTGTGGAGTCTGCCTCCTTAAAGATACTCAAAAATGTCAGAACACGGTCCTGGGCAACTGGCTCCATATGGTCCTGCTTGAACAGGGCAGGGGTTGGACCAGATAACTGCCAGAGGTCCCTTTCAACCTCAACCATTCCATGATTCAGTGCAGGAAGGAGGAAGATGTTCAGTGTTATGGCGTTTGTCTTTCCATGTCAAGCTCTGCTTTCCTGGAAATGACCAGATATCTGCTTGCCAATGGCAGTAGTGAATGGGTTTCTTATTTTGCTTTGCTTGCGTGTGCAGGTTTGCTTTAGCTATTAAACCGTCTTTATCTCAACCTACGAGTTTGCTCACGTTTGCCCTTCCGAGTCTCTCCCACATCCTGCTGGGAATAGTGAGTGAACATCTGTGTGGGGCTTAGCTGCCTACCGGGGTTAACCCACAACACCTTATAATTACTGTATCTTTTTTACAGATCAATTAGTCTTGATGTGAAGGAAGCTTGGCTTCAGGTGTCTGGGCTTGAGGGCTTGTTTAATTGGTGTATCTACCTCAGCTGCAAAACGGTGTATTCTTCAAAATTGCTGCTCAGTATCATTCAGTGAGAAAACTTCTGTCACTGATATACATTTGGAAGTACCGAAGCACTCCTCTACCAATTAACCAGCCTCTTTCCACCGAAACGGGTTCATGTAACATTGCAGGGCTTCTCACCTGTAGTTGCCACTAAGCACCACCATGCAGTCCACTAAGAGGAATTTCTCTTTCACATGGCCTTTGAAGGACATTCCTGTGCGACAGTAGTAGGTTGGTCCAGAAACTGTCCTCACCCTTAGGAACTGCAAACCAGACAAGACACCGACTCAGAAGCTGTTACTTCTCCCCCCCTGCCCCAACCCTCCTTCTTCCCCTTGCCCTTTTAACTTCCATCCTGACACCATTTTTATGCTTCAGCTCTAGTGATTCTGTGTGCATACACAATGGATAGATAAATCCATTTATTAGTGTGTCCTCAGCCTTCAACCCTGTATTGTTGTGCCAGCCCTCCTAGCTTTCTTCATACTCATCTTTCACTAGGCTCTGGCCCATTTTCCCCTTTCTCAGTTTTTTAGTGTCATAACAGCCCTCTGTGTCCCCGGACATATGCCCCCAGGATGCAAATTAGGGGCAGGGCAGGTCTTTGGTTTGCTCACCTCCACGTAGTTAAGATTGACTCTGCATTTAGCAGCTGTATCGAGGAAAAGTTGAGAGTTCATTTCATCCAGCAAGATGTACACAGGCACTCTGCGAGCAGCAGCATCCAACACCTCAAACAGCAGATCCACATCAGTGAAAATGTCCATCACTATGGCTACCACCTAGGAAAAGAAGGCAAGAAAGACATCAGTGATCTGTGCCTGCTTATGCCCTGACTGATCACATTCCAAAACCGTACTGCTGCACTGTCTCCATTTCAATTTCCTTTTTAAACAGGCATCTTTCCATTTTAAGGTACCTTTAAACACTGTGGACCCCAGAACTAGAAAGAGACTTGCAATCTAAGGTACTTATTCTGTATAGGAGGGTGAGATGTCAGGGAAAAACCTCACTGCCACTGAGCGTTCCCTTACTCGTTAATCCAATGACAGCAGGTATTTTTTGTATCATGTAACCACACTGGAAGGTTGTACTGAACTGCTTGGCCACTACCTGCTCACCCCCTCCCAACACATCCATGCCATTTTTAGATAACTTCCTGGCCAATGTTCAGTCAGCCACTATATACATATAGCTGTATAGCTGTACCTATATGCTGATAACATGGGAAGTAGCTTCAAAGTTCTATCTCCCTGCCCTTCCCAACTCTTATTTTATCAGTAAGTATAAATATCTGATGGACGGGTATAAGGAACATGGAGCCAAACTCTTCTCAGTGGTACCCAGTGAAAGCACAAGACACAAGACACAAATTGAAATACAGGAAATTCCAGTTAAACATAAGAAAAGCCTCTTTTACTGTAAGGGTGATTGAACACTGGAAC
>NW_010565051.1:0-4596 GCF_000687285.1 Phaethon lepturus
GTTTTTATCTCAACCCATGATTTTTTTTCCCCAGTTCTCTCTCCTGTCCCATCTGGAGGGGGGAGGTGAGCAAGTGAGTGTGTTGTTTAGTTGCTGGTTGGGGCTAAACCACGACAGACAGGTAAGAGATTTCAATAGCATGGACACAGGCCAGTCCATGCCAGTTGGCATCGGTCCTAAAGATTAGGGACAAGCATGTTTATTTTGCTATCACAGCAAAGTACTGCAAGTAAATATTTGGATAGCAGTACTTGATGATCAATAATACTGAAGGTGGTTGATAAGTCTAATATTTAGTATGGACATTTACACCACTCTGTCACCCTAAGTGGCTCCAAAATACCCAGGTTAATATGCCTGTGTTAATTTTTGGTGTGCATCTTTGAAAACCACTTGATGCCAAATTTGGCTTACCACTACTTTTATAGTCACCCTTTCCAAAAAGACAGACTAGCAGCTTTAGTGGTGGTCATGAAATTTGTTAATATCAACATAGTGTCTTTTTGAAGAAGCAATAAACTGTTGTTGATTAAAGGGTTTGAGAACTAGTTCCTCTCCTTCAGAGAGTGTTAAGCCAGTTTGCACCATGCCTTCTAGGCTCTTGCTACTATTCAGGAATAAACACTGGTGAGCAAAAAGGCAATGGTGTGATGTCACAGAACTTGAATGTGACAAGAAATCTGTACAGTACATGCAAAAAAAATACACCGCAAGAATTTGACATTTAAGTGTCAAATACATACATCTCGTGAGTTTGGCCAAGACTTTAATCTCTGTCAGCCTCACAACTAATATGCTTCAAATTAAAACAATTTGTTCCTAAAGAACGAGACACATTTTTTATACAAATAAAAATTATCAGAAGGTGGAATAGGTCAATATCATTGGCCTAGTGACTGCCATCTAGTGTTCCAGCATCAGCTGCTGGGGTTTTTTTCTGAAATGAGTTTTTCACAGCTTGTATTTCAATTCTCACATTGATCTCAAGTAATATGGGCAGGTCTCTGAAATCCTCCTGTTGCAGGAATTTTATATCTGATATTCCTTGTCCAGTCTGCTGTTGGACATGAGGTACTAGCCTAGACAGGTCTTCAACTGATCCGCTAATGCAATATTCCTGTTCCCACAAGAGAAAGTAAGATAATACTATGAAAATTTGTACAGTTTCCTTCATATGCTGCTTTCTTCTGATGCCATGAATAGATAAAGCATGGAAGAGCACTACTTTTTTTTTGTTTTTTAATTTCCTAAGTTCTATTCCTCATACTTTTGGTTTGCATGATGCTCTAATGCTCAACCCATTTCCCAAACCTATGACATTACTACGAGACATGAGGGTTGAAAGTCCACGCTAGCATAGGCTGCAGCTGACTTCTTAGCATGACCTGAATGTTAAATTTAAAATTCCCTTGCCATTGCAGTGACCCAGATTGTGAAAATGCTGTCTATCTTGTCTGTTGGCTTCCTAAAGTATGAGAGTGATGCTCTCCCCTTGCAACATCAAGATCTGGAAAATCCTTGCCTGTAGGACTCTAGATCACATATTGTCTTCTCATGATTGTAAGTCAAAAGCCCACAAAGTAATAAGGGCTACTTTCTGGCATGTTATTCATCCATCAGACAGACAGATTTCACTCTGTGTCCAGCTAAGAACATTTCATCTTGCAAAATCTCCTCCTGACGAACAGGCAATAAAAAATAATTTGATACATTTACAAGAATTTTTTAAAAATCCTTTAGATGATTCATACCCTCTTCTAACAAATTGTCACCCACTCTATTCATAGAAAAGAAGATAAATGAGTTTGTCAGTTCTTGAGGAAGCTGCTGTCCACAAATATCTAATTCATTAGAAAAAAAGGAAAGAACTGGAAAAGCAAGTATCAGACAGTGACAGAAACCTGGTTATAAACAGAAACTTCATTTTAAGCTTCTGTGGAATTGGTATTTGCATATGTTTAATGAAAACAAAAAGTTATGATGAACAATGGGAACGTACGTAAGGATACATGGCACAGAAAGAGAAAAGACACAAAGCCAGCAATGACACACAAAATCAGAATGGTTAACAGCTGATATGGAGCCCAAACATATTGGGTAGCAGAAATGGAACTGCCAAAAGGAAAATTACTTACTGAACTGGAATATTTAAGTGCTCCCCTTCACAATAACTATTATTTTGAGCAGATCCATTTATCCAAGGGAGATCAGATGCTTTTAAGAAATATCTGAAGATGCCTCTCAAAAAACTGGGTTTCACCTGATTTTATTCTTTAATTTATGCAATATGAAAGACACATGAATTTGTTCACCTTTATTGGCCATTAAGTTTGCTTTTTCTGGAGAAACATCTTCACAAAAAGGTAAATTAAGGTGTCCATCTCCCATCCAAAGCAAGAACGTTTAAAATGCAGCAAATTTTTTTTAAGGTTTTTTCACTGCTTGTTAGTGTATCTTCCTCCCTTTGGTAGCACTATCTGTCATCACCTAGTGACTTAGACTGCCAATGATGTCATTAGAAACAACTTGCACTCACTGCCACAGTTGATCATGCCAAACAGCATCCTAAAAAGTGGTAAACACTAACTGGCATAGCAGCTTGTGGGAAATTTTTAGAAAACTGGAAGAATTTGTTGCTTTCATAGAACTAACTTCTCTCTCATTTTGCTTCTCTGGCTTGTTCTGCAAAGCTTGGAACCCAGTCACATCCTGAAGAACATTGCAGAAGTAGAACTGGAAAACAGGCTGTATGAGTGGAATCATCTAAGAGTGAGGGACCCCACACGCAGAGAAAGGAACAAATTCTATACTTAAAACCTCACAGTTTCACAGAAATGAATGCCCTTCTCCGGCATTATGAATACCACACTTTTTAAAGGTAAACCAGTCATCTAAAATGCAACATGATACACAGGCACTAGGCTGTAAAGTGTCTTTTGCAAGGCATACACTCCTTTGTTTATAGAAATTAAATGCAAGGACTGGCATTTTTTAAAGTCAGAAATATTCCTCCAGTCAATCTAATAATAAGATATCATTTGTTTGCTCAGCAATGTGCAAAAGGATGGTACTATCAAAGTAAATAAAATATGGAACTACGGTAACAAAATTAACAAAATTAGCATAGTAGGCTATACCAAAGGTGCAGGACATGGGAGTATTCCCCAGTGCTTCTGGTCTGCATGTAGAGCTTTCCCACCTCTCAAACCACAGTGGGGCAAGATTCAGGCATGCATCACCTATCAGATCCTTCCTATCCCATTCCCTTTCTTCCCAGGGATGGGAAGGGATGAAAAGAGGCCTGCACGCAAGGACTGGCTGGAAGAGAACTGGACCATATATTGTCTGGTGAGCAGGGAATCAGAACCTCTGCCATTACAACAGTAATAGGAGATTCAGGCACAGGTCTGGATGCTGGAATGCCACGTACAGAACACAGTCTCATCTTCAAATGCATAGTATGAGAATACTTCTCCCCACCAAATAACTCCAAAAACATAAATGTTGAATAAATCCATCTTTTTGATCAGTCATCCTTCCTCTAGTCATTTCATGAACAAATTATAACTTGAAAAACATGATGGAGGGGGTAGTGTAATGTTATTGCTTCAACTTAAAATCTTCAATGTTTATATGGGCTAAATGAAAAGCTTATTTTCTTTGACATTTCATCATTCCCATTACACACGAACATTTCTGAACTTGGGGGGGGGGTTGTCTTGTGACCCTTGTGACAGGCTGATATAAATTCTTTTGTGGCAGTCAACTTCAGTTGCATCATAGAAAGGGTGAATTTGGTTTGTTGCATTCTTTCTTCCAAGCAAAGTGGCAGCCTCAGAATTTCAAAATGTGGTTTCTCAGTTTGTCTCTCCCTGAAGGCCTGAGCCTCAGATTGACTCAGGTTAACTTGATTTTACTCTATGCACTATAAAAATGAACTTAAAATTGACACAAGTAACATGACAAAGTCAAGCAAACAATATATTTGCTTGGTAGAAAGAAAAACAAAATACGATCTATGATACAGTTTTGTCATGGTTTAACCCCAGCTGGCAACTAAGCACCACATAGACGCTCGCTATATTCTATCGCTATAGGGAGAGAATCGGAAGGGTAAAAGTGAGGAAACTCATGGGTTGGGATAAAGACAGTTTAATAGGTAAAGCAAAAGCCACAGGCGCAAGCAAAGTAAAACAAGGAATTCATTCACCACTTCCCATTGGCGCAGCGTCTGACAGGGAGGATGCTGCATCTTGCTTAGGCAGAGGTTTTGGTGCCAGCAGAGTAACTTCTCACAGTGTCAAACCACGTTCTGACTACTGTTGTTTCCAGACCAAGATCTCTTCCCCCACATTACAAATTTTCATGCTTCTTTTATATTTATTTTCAGACTAACTCCTTCTTTCAAAAGTCAATAAATGCAACTACAGTTCTGTTAAGCTAAAGAAGCTATAGTGATTGATTTCCCAATGTAACATTCTCATGAAAACAAGATCATGAATATTGTGCCTCCTGAACTTGAACCTGAAAGAGAAACTTCTTTTCTCCCCATTCATCATGGACATCAGAAATATTTTCTATTTTCGAATTAATCTT
>NW_010565052.1:0-326 GCF_000687285.1 Phaethon lepturus
GCAGCCGCGGGCTCTGCCCGCCCTGCACGGCCCCAAGCCCCACTGCGGCCTCCGAGCGCCTCGCTTTCCCCGTGGGGACGGGGGGAGGTAACACAGGCATGCTCAAAGCCAACAGAGCTGGCGGCCGGGAGGTGTCCTCACGCCCTTCGCTGAAAGCATCGGGTCAGTGGCATTGTTCAGGAAGGTTTTACCGGACGCAGGATCTTACCCAGCCTGGAAGCTCCTCGTGTTTGAGTTTGGCAGCAAAAGGCAGGTCTTCCCCTCACTTCACGCCGCTGGGGACGAGCTCCTGCTCCCCACTGGTGTCTGCTGCGCCGCGCTCTTCC
>NW_010565052.1:357-7487 GCF_000687285.1 Phaethon lepturus
CGACGCCGCCGGACGAGGGAAGCCGCAGAAGGCTTCGGCAATTTATTCTGTTTAATTTCCGCCACAGAGGTGTTTTATCCTCACTAATAAAAAGAGTGGAACTTGATCATTTCTAAAATATTGTCCCTTCTAAATCTTTATGGCTCAAAGTGGACTGAGCTCATTAGAAGTTACTTTATGTGCAGCTCAATCAGCTCCAAAGGGCTATCTCACTCACTCCGTGCTTGCTGAGAGCAGATCCCATTTCCCAGAGGCAAAAAGGACAATACTTAATCACCTCCTCGCTTGTTAGGTGTTTTAACAAGTTGTATTAAGCTTCATCAGTTGGAGCTTTCATGCCAGATTAAAAATGATGGTTCGCTTCTCCGTTATTATAGGGCATCATTTGTTTTCTTTTATTTTGCTGGGCACTTGCATGCCACTGTAATTTCACATGAAAATATATGACTGATGTCACCCAGAAGTAATTAGGTTTTAAAAGCCTTGATTGCAATAGACACGAGCGTTACGGCTTTATGGTGCCAGTGCATAGCCATCCATTTTATAGCTGTTGATTCTGCAAGTATTTCATAGATCTGTCAATAGGAATAAGTTCGCTGATGTTGACTGGAACGATTAATCATAAGGAAGGAGAAGATACTTTCTTATCTCTGTGCTCAGACTCGATAGAAGCCTCCCTACCCAACTTTGCAACACTCCAGGGTTGCTCCATCCCTGAAACAAAAGAGCTGTGGGGAAATCCCGGGGTCCCCCAGGGTCATAAACAAATTGCTTTAACACATTGTGTTAAAGAGACTTGTTCTTTTTGAATTCGAATACTGGCATTGTATATGGATATTGTACTTCAGTGCATGGGGAAGAACACTTTTGATTGTTTCAGCCTTCAAATCATATGTTTATAGGGATTCATCAGATTCCAGTATGGGAGGGATGTAGCTCTTTCCTCCCTGGTGTGCTCTTGAGGCAGAAAGCAGGTCAGAATCAAGAGCTCACGGGTTTTGCAGCTATTGATTTTAACTGGGCTGCATTTACATCTCAAACCTCAACTCGAGTTGTGTGGAATTAGACCACTCATGTCAAAAGGCGTTTCTGTAGTTGTGAGAGCTATGCAAACCTGGTGTGGTGACCAGCAAGGAAAGAGAGAGAAATAGAGGGAGGTGAGGTCCTGGTCCCACGGCAGGCGGGTGCAAAGCATCCCTTGATCTCAGTGGGACCGAGAATTTCCCCAGCCAGCTAAATGCTGATTCAGGTCTCAGAAAGGTGGCAGAGCTTGGGCAGCAAGGTAGGATTGCTCAGGAGGGTTCGCGTGCAGCCCAGCAACCTGAACCATAGCGCAGGGTGATGAAAACCCCTTAGGCTTTGTCACGAGAACTGGACCGAAGAGAAGTTCAGCTGCTTGTTTCACTTGTGACTTCAAGTTCCTTGTTTCAAAAAAGCTGGCCTCCTTCCACAGGGGCAGAAGTGTTGGATATTTGCTCTTAAAGAGCGTTTCTCCTACCTCACCCTTTCTTCTGATGTCACCTCACTATTAAGGTGCTCCCCTCACCCCAGTGAAGGTGCCCCTGGGTAAGGCAGACCCAGAGAGCTGCCACTGCAAGCTATTCCCATGAAATGGATGTGCTGGGACCCGTCCCAGTACACAAGAACTTCATTTCCCCCTGGTTACAACAACCTTTTAATCAAATCTTGGGCGAATGCCCCGGGTAGCGAGAGTGGACTTTGTTGTGCCAAGAACAGAGAGTCCGTTCCAGAGCTGGGGACCTTCTCCCACCCGGTTTATTCCACACCAATCGGCTACAGCTACAAAAACCTCTGAGTCCAGCAAAGTGTGGAGAAGTGGAGCTCTCCTCCGGAACGCTGCCACGTCGCTGCTTTCCCCCTGCAGAAGTTGCACGCAGAGGGCTCTCGCCGTCCCACCCTCGGGAGGTCCAGCCACGCAGGAGGGGCACCAGGAAGAAGTTCGCAGGTCCAGGTGCCAACTTCTGCACATTAAGAGAAGTAGTGAGGCGGCTTCTGCCTTCTCGTTATTTAGTGGGAAAAGGATGTTTCCCACACTATTGCTTTCATGAAGGGGGTGCTGACTTTCCTGTAATTCGTAATAATTTGGTGGTCTCAAGGGCTTCATCATGTGCGGAAGGTAACCCCTGGCTTTTCCACCCAAAGTGCTATGTCTGTCTTTCATCTGCCGATAACCCCTGGAGAATCTTTTCGTTTGACTCATGATTAAAATAGGGGCTGGTTTACACTTTCCTTTTTTTTCTTTTTTTTTTTTTTTCTCCCCCAGAAGAAAATTCTAGACCGCAAACACAGGAAGAAAAAAGGTTGAATTGCCAGCAGATAAGCACAATTTCACTTGACCCCTGAGCTCTATCGGTCATTCCTAACAATGGGATGTACTCTTATCTCAGCACACCACTTAACACCCATTAATGCTTTGGGGAGTTAGTCCAGCTCTTTAAGATACCCATGTAAGGATTTATTTCAAACACTGAGATGAGGGGGATGACTGGCTTTAGCAGCTGCAATCTGAAGTGCTGGACTCTCCTGGTCTGTACTCTGTTCGCTGTAAAGCTTTAACTCAGTGGATTAAGGACCTGTAAAAACAAAACAAAACAAAACAAAACAAAACAAAACAAACAAAAAAAACCCCACTTAGAGCAGATTTGCAGCTGGTTTCAATTGGTAGAGCTGCTGCGGTATGCACTGGTGCCCACTGGTACCAGTTCCCTTACTGGGGGGCATCGGCATTGTTCCACAAAGGTAGAGGGGTGAAGGCTTCAGCTCCTCGGCGAACATTAATTCATCCAGGTTCATCGGCTGATGGCTAGGCTGACTTGTATGAGAGGAGGGTCTGGCTCCTCACTGAGCCTGGAGACAGACCCTGATTTTGGATGCAAGTTCTGGAAGTTTTTGTTGGGAATTTGGAGTTTCTCTGAATTGTCTCCATTTCATTCTGCTGAGATGGCTGTACTAAAAAGAAAAACTTCTGAGATATAATTATCCTGGAATATCTTAAAATTGGATAGAATTAAATGTTGCTTCAAAATTCCTCTATTTAGGAAGCTCCAGGGAAAAACTCTGGGATAGCTGAGACAGACGCACAGATTTTTCAAACCCTTATAAATTTGTTTGTCACTACTGGGCAGAATTTCAGAACTTCAGCGTAAGTTTGAAATGTTGACTTTATAATAGAAACAAAACTTAAATAAAGAGATAAAAGGGAGTAGCTTTCCCATATCCCTGGCTACGGTGATTCCCACCACCATTTGGGCCAATAAAACTACCTTCAACAGACCCTTCTCAGGGAAGGCTGGCATCAGCTGAGAGCCCCAGTGCTCTTAGAGGAGTGTTCCCAGACTGACAGCAAAATTTTCTGCATTATTGTGTACTTAAAGGAATGGCAGAAAAGTTGGCTTATACCACTGAAAAGGAAAAATTAAACAGTGAAAATAATAAAAAAAATTCTTTCTTATTGATTCTGCTGGAGTAGAAGAGAATGAAAACAGCAGAAATGAGCTCAACTCTGCTCCGTCTGCATCTGTCCCAGGTGACTTGGTCCCAGTCACTGGTCCCAGCCAAAATTTGGAAAAACCAGCTAGTCAGCACTGTGAACGCTAACCCCCTTCGTATTTCCAACCAGTCTTAAGTTTCTCATGGATTTTGATTGAATGCAACATGTGACTTCAGCAAAGTGTGTTTTCTTTCTAAAACGCTTTTAGCCCTGATTCATAGCGGGTAGGAAAAAATAATCTATGGAATGAAATATGCTGAGGGTCTTAAGCAAATATTTAGGCAAAAAGCAGCTGGTAAATCTCTAATGAACGGCTGCATGTAGAGCTAATATATAATTCACTGCATGCCAGCCAGAAGGGTCTAATCTACCTCCTCTGCTCCCAACCCCTCGTGACAGCCCGGGAGCGGGGACTGCGCTGTGTGCGTCGGAGGCAGGCGGCAGGAGAGGAGGTGCATCCATCGGCCTTTCCCTGTCTGTCCTGGGCTCTGGAACAAGAAGGTTGACGCTCGTGACTATTTTCTCTAGTTCAGCTTTTCCTGCCCTGGTTTTGAGGACAGGCTGTTTCATGGGGGAACTCAGGTGACAGAGGTTTGAAAGGACGAACTGATGATCCTCAGCAGATGTCCTTGCTGCTAGATACACCCATGCACTCCCGTTCCTCTCCACTCATGAGCGCATAATAAAATCCCACATATCCTATAAAGAATCCCATTTTCCCCCTTACTTTAGTAACTCTTTAAAATAATGGGACATTGATACTGCATTACAAAGCAATTCCCTTGGATGGATCCATGGCATAGTCGTTATTAATATCAAGTGAGTTCACGGCGATTTATGTTATCATGGTGATTTTGCATCTTGTTTATTACCTTCCAGAGATCACTTTGCAGTGATTTTTAAGGTGGCACGGAAATTACCATGTGAACTGTGTCTTCTAAATCAATGCAGTCTTTTCCTGCTTGATAATAAAGCTCTCTTATGGTTTTCAATGAACAGATATTAGCTAATGCTTAATTACTGTGGAAGGGCATGTACTAAGCACAGGAGAGTCAACAGCATTAATAAAACCCTTAGAGTAAAAATAAATCAGGAGGTACAATAAGGGGGCTGTTAAGGGACGAAATGTTCACCTCTGGCATTGCCTTGAGGGTAGCCGGGGGCTCACTGCAGGATTTTGGGTGCTCTCATATGAATGCTCTGGAGGCATCAATAGCTCCTGGCTCTGCTCTCATGGTGTAGAAGCTCCTGCTGACGCGACCCCGCGCTGCGGTACGGCGATGCTTGTGCTTCACTCTTCCGTGTTTCATGGCCACCTTTCTCCTGTGAAGCTGTTGTTGACCCAACCCATCATTGCCCAAGATCCCTCACCACTCGGGGCGCTGCCCCCACAGTGACTCTGCCCGCTGGGATTCCCTCCATCGATTCCTGACACAATTTCCCATCGACTTGCAAGGATCGAGCTGTGATTTGCACTGGAAGTTTTTTGCAAGCGCATCAGAGGCGACAAGCGGAGCAGGTTTTGCTCTGGCGATGTGGCAGCGGCTGATGCCGATGCCGGTGAGGTTTGTGAGCTCCTCTGTTACGGGTCAGGTCACAACGTCCTGAGCACGCGGCTCCCGCGGCCGCGCCGGCGGCAGGAGGAGGAGGTTGCAGCGAGCTCAGCTGGGCAAGAGCCGTGCTGCTCCCTCCATGCCCTGCCCGTGCAATGACCCTTCAGCCTCCAACCCTCTCCCCTTCGTGGAGACAAGCCACCTTCTCCTCTGCTTCCCTGCGGGCCAGCAAATCGTAGCTGCAATGCCCAGCATTAAACAAATCATAAACTGGTCCTTTCAGGAGACTCCTGCCTGCTTCAAGAGCAAGACTGGCTGCTCTCATCTTTCTCCCTTCCTTCTCATGAGGAGGCTTTAAAAAAGCACATTTTCCAGATTTTCCCTGCTAATGCAGTGACTAAAAAATGCACTTTAATCTGAGAATGGGGACTTGGCTTCTTCTGCCGTCATGGGACTCTTGGAAATGGTGTCCGGAGGTGGTTTGGGCGCAGTAAACGGCAACGATGTCTTTGTGCAGAACGATACTCGGGTGTGGGATGGCAAAACCTACCTGCAGCTGAATCCATCCCAGAGTCTGAGCACAGGAGCAGAAGCACAGGCTGGTTGTTGTGGACTCAACAGCTACTTTCGGCCGGCAGAGCCAAGCCCCTGTGCCGCCGCCAGCCTTAGCATCCTTTTGCATATCACGCTTCGCAGCGATGCTTAACCAAAGCTGAATTACAACTGAAGCTTTGAGGATGATTTACCAAAACATGCTGAACTCACAAAAATCCAGCACTAGCAATAAATACTCAATGTAATCTTAAAAACAGGATGCTTAAACGTGACCAATGCTCAACAAAGAGCATGCTCTAACTCTTGTCTGACTTCCACTTCTGAGCAGGTTTATTTTCGTTCCCCAGAGGAGTTGCATATAAAATAGATCATTCCAGTGTTACTTCATAATACATTCTTATAAATGATACATTGTGTAAATAAAATGAAACATTAATAAAAATGGCTGGTGTCTACCTCTGGCTCTAATTTTAATACTTACGGGGGGAAAAAAACACCTCTCGGAATTGATGCTAACAAATATCACAAACAAGGCACTAAGAAAATGTGAGCACTCTAGGAGAAGGTAGCCACATGGCCAATAAATCCTCTTCCTTAAGCCAACTAGTTATTGTTTGTAATGCTCATAAAACTCTTCGCAGAGAAGACCCTTCCCAATGAAATAAGCCATCAATCTCCTCTGCATTACTATTCATTTTCCATGTGCGCTGAGAGCAAATGTCATTCAAGGCATTACGGTTCTCTCAAACTATATTAAAATACATAGTCTGATGTTACATCTTTTCGAGCCTCCCTGTTCATAAATTGTCACTGCTGATTAGAACATAAAACATATTTTATAACACTATAAAGTCCCAGAAGATACAAGATCACTCATGTTTGTCTTTATGGCTGAATGTGTAGGACTTTGAGACGCAAAAGCACTGTGTATTTCATAACAGAAATGGCCAGGGCCCCATGGAGAGGAAGTCTCAGACATTTCCATAAACCATTATTACCATATCCCTTGATGACTGAAACACCGCTGTGCTCAGAACCCCGAGCCCTTAACTTATGGACTGTAAACGGATGAGATTTCCTAATAAAACAGCTTTGTTTAGGAGTAGACTAATCCTACCCAATGCTTGGCTGTAAAAGGTATCTCCAGGTGTCAGCATAATAATGGCTTTTTTTCGTCCTCACTTTTTCTTTTCTTCCTGATATGGATAAGAAAACTTCCTTTCTAGAGATAAGTCCCCTGAGAAATCAATGAGATGTTTCGACATATTAGGGAATTAGATTGGCATCTCTGCAGTGCTCCGTGGCTCCGTCAGACCTACTATTTCTGGATCTTCTCTGGGGAGCCATGGCTATCACCTTCCAGTGCACTGAGATGCTTTTCTGTGGAAGGAAAACTCCTGTCACCAGCGCCTGCAAACCCCGGTCCTGCTCTGCCCTTATCTACCCCCGAAGCTTCAGTGCAGAAGAGCTTTTACACACTTCTTGGAGGGCAGGAGGGCTCTGCAGAGGGA
>NW_010565053.1:0-16777 GCF_000687285.1 Phaethon lepturus
AGCAGCGCTTGCTTGTGCAACCGGGCTCGCGCCGCCGCGGGCGCCTGGGGCCGACGCTTTAACAACGTGCGCAGGGAGCGAGGCAGGGCACCGGGCCAGCACGGACCGGGGTCAAACGCACGCTGCGGACGTCACCGTTACTGACTGCTCTTCTACTAGCCTGTAGTTCCTTCCCGGTTTTATTTACTCCTTGTGCTGAGCACCAGCTGAATGCTCCGTTTCATCCCTGGCAGGACAGGGCACACCCAGCGAGCAGAAGCAGAAAGTTCATCGCGGCTCCAGCCAAGCTGGGAGTCTCTGCGGGGTTACTGCCAACAGTAGCTAGTGGGGCTCCTTTGACCGGCAAAATATGACGAGTAAAACTTAAAGGAGGCAGAGCCAAAACCTGTCAGCTCTACCCAAAGCAGAGCTAGGTGAAACTGCGGTTTATTGGGTTACACCAGCTGCTATGGCCCCTTTTGCCTTGTGTAAAGGCACAAAGAAACCAGATTCTGACAGAAGACCTGATCTTGGATGTTTGCGGCTCAGGCGCTGTATTTTGGTGGTCAGAAGGACAGAAATTGTTGAAATTAATGTGACTGTGATTACTTTTGTTGTCTGTGCTTCTCTGATGCGTACATACGGGTGGCACAGCCCAGCATCTCCCTCTGATTCTGCAGCTAGCTTCTTTCTGCTGTGAGCTTTCTATGCAAGTTTATCTGGCTGCTGTTCCTAATCACTGTAAGGCTTTTATTTAGCACCCGCCACTGTGTCAATTCTTTTTATCTTCTCCCTTCCAAATACACTCTATGCTTGGGAGGCTGCTGAGCACCCCGCACCCCAAGAAGTGCCGCAGCTTGCCCTTCAGGTGATTCCTCTGTGGCCCCAGTGGCGGAGAATATTTCAAAATGTTGCTAAGCTGATTCCGTTTTTCTGCAAGCTTCCCTCATAAATCCAGCAGACTTGGAGGAAGTAATTGCTCCACCTTTGGCTCAAGATAACTTCTGAAACCATGTAATGTTTTATAAATACTCAAGAGGCAGGTTTTTCAGGCGGGAAGGCACACTACCTATTATTAAGTGCATGAGCAGTCAGCTCGGTCTGACTTTACTGCGGTGTGTAGAAACTTCCGAAGTTTCACTTCAGTAGAACCAGGATTTCACCTTTTTGGTAGACACAGGACACTCTCAGCAGTTCAGCACGTTTATCAGCACACTCACATCCACACCAAAATTATATGATTTAATTTCTTAGTCATGTTCCTGCTTGCAACTAGATAGCTCATGCCTAATATTCCTTGGGTAGCTCTGGTATCTTTTTACATGAAGTCCTATTTCCTTTCTGGACGCGGTACTGAAATACGACCAGGTGCCAAGCCATGGTGCCAATGTATAAAGTGCATATGAAGAGCAGACTAGCTCATCAGCACAGCAACTAGTACTATAGCCAAGAGTCTGTGTACAGATTACATTTTTGTGTGGACTGAACTGTGCTATAAACACGAGAGAGAAAAATCCCAAGTCAGTGAGAATACTGTTACATAAATAAAGTTACATCTATTTCTTTGGCCTAAGAAAGTGTTGTGATTAAAACACTGAGGGAGATCAAAGAGGCAAAAAAAAAAAAACCCTAAATAAAACAGTAATAATTGGTGAGTCCAGCATCCCTCTTATAAACTGGTCAGATGGAACAGAGCAAAACAAGTTCTTAAGCCCTTCAGTAATCACAATGGAAATAACTAACTGCAGAGCACACAAGAGGGGAAGCTATTCTTAGCTGTATCCTAACTAACACAGACAAGTTGGCTAAAGATGTAGCTATAGCTGAACCACTAAGCAGTGGTAAGTATAGTGAGTGGTGCTGCTTTTTGTTTGAAAATGAAGCTTCCTCTTTCGTTAAGAACACATGGAAATATCTGAGGAAAACCTGATTTTTAGAATACTTTAGGAAATGGGCAAATTAGATCTGACAGAATAGTTGATATGTAAAATAGTGAATGCAAGATAAAAAGTTCATCAGGGAATTCTCAAGACACCTTTCATCATAACAAAGCCAAAAGCCATGAAGATATGGCAACGTATTTTTCTCTGAAGCTATGGATTTATTCCCCCCTGCCCTTTTTCTGGCATGTTGTTCCCAGCCAGAGCAATGGGAGCCTCTCTTCCATTTGCCTGCAATGCTGGGTCTTGCTTGCACAAGACTTTACCGGTGAGTAAAGTTGCTCAGACTTCATACATAAAGTATTTCTTTTCAGCCCATGTGGGACAAAATATTGAGACCTTACTAGCATTCAAGAAAGGACAATTACATGCTCAGAAGCAGGCCATGAGCTTATCTACAGTGATATTAACTAGGATAAAAATCTTAAGAGATTTAAATGCTTATGATTCACAGTGTATATAAGTACTGACTGATGAGACTTAAGGAAATATTTCCCTTTAGGGCAGGCTTTTCCATAATCAACCATTACAGGCACACTTCCTCTGGTCCACGGTATCAGACTACAGGGACAGCTAGCATGATCCAGGATGGCAGTTCCCATGCTCCTGCAACGTGAAGTCTGTGGCAGACAATCCCTGGTCTCTTGGAGACATGCCTACTTCTAATGTTGAGTCCATTTTTGGGTTTCATCAGGCAAAAACGTTTTTTTCCACTTACTTGTTTTTCCCCATTATAAGCTCCTGCCCAGGTAACCTCACTGAAAAATTCCCAGAATTACTGAGCGGATTGATTGTTGATCTGATGTTACACCCAGTCAGCCAGTGAGCTGTGTGAGCAAGGACTGTTTGCGTACATGTGGGCTGTGGACTATGCAGAATAAAATTTCAAGCGGAGTTCCCTGTTAGCCTGAAAAAAAAATTTATCTTGGCTGTATCGGGAAATTACTTAGTATGATCTACTTTGGGCAGGGTCTGGCTTCTATAGTCATCACCTGCCTTACTTCAAGACCAGCAGAAACCGCAGGCGGGACTGGCAGGAAAGCAGGTGTGATTTTGAACAAGTATGGTCCTGTTAGCTCAGCAATGAAACCTGTCATCTCCTGCCACGAAAGAGAGGGTCCCGTCGTGCTGCTGCTTCTACGCTGTGAAGCTAATGTATGGACACATTTGTAGGAAAACGTAGGGTTGTCTGATACGCGCAAGTAGCGGGGGATCAGCAGCTGGTGTGGGTGCCGACGTCCTGCTCCTCTAAGGAGCAGCTTCGTACACTGGTCGAAACAGCTCAACATCCACAGCAGTAACGTGATCCATAACAAGTCTCCTGTACCATGAAGGCATTAAAAGTTGAAATCAACTCCCTTTTCTGTTGACTGATCTTTATGATCCTCTCCCTGGAAATACTGAAGGCTGCAGTTAAAACGGAAATATGTTTAAGAAGTATACTTTTGTCTGTATTTTCCTTGGCCGGAGGCTGAAGTGAGTACAGTGTGCAAGTGTGATGCAATAAAAGAGGCTTCAAGAAAGAAAAGAGCATGAGATGTGTATGTTACAGATGTAAATATCACCAGCAGAGCTGTGCTGCAGAATAAATTGAAAGGTTTATAGTGGGTTTCTGTCAAGAGGTTACATAATGGTTAGAAAGGTGATACATGGTTCAAATTCACAGTTCAAGTCTAGAAATGGCAGCAGATGGAAAAATATTGATTTATATTAGTGACAGTAGAATAATAAAGGAAATAATTGAGCTGCTACAGCTAGTTTCATGGTAAAAGAACAGTGTTCACGTTCCAGTTGCTTGCTGCTACTGCGTGTCAGGGTGACTACGGTACAGATGCCCGTATTCTGACCACTGATTTGCATCTTTGAGCACTGAGGGTCAAATAATTTAATTTTAATAGCTATCAACACTGAATTTAATGGCATTACTCTGTATTCAGCTAGTGCTACTGGAAGCAGAATTTTGTCTTAATGGGAAACAAAACAAACAAAAATTTGCATTTTGACCAGATTCTCTCTAGTAGCACAATTCTCCTCAGCACTGGAGAATGGGGAGTATGTCAAAGATACAAACATAACCTCCTATATGCTGATCAGTCTATAACGACTGACCCTGGATGACTTAAAAATGATCATGAGATCAGTCTACACTACTGGAATAGAGTTTACATGAAATGGAGAAACATTGGAGCAGAGCATCCCAAATACCCCTTTGTTCCCAGTTAAAATCCTTAATGCTGTTGGAAAGGCACAGAAATCACTTCCACTTGGTTTTATCCCTGTACTGAGGGAGGGGGTTTTTTTCTGGTCACTTAAAGCAAAATCTGTTCTTTTGTGCCACTTGCACAGGATCTGGCTTTCTAGCTTAAAGTCACCTGGGTGGGGGCTGCATCTCAGCTGAATGGTTTAGCAGAGTTCCCAGTAGATCCGAGCCCCCAGTCCCCGAAATGGGTTCCCTTCTGCCCAGGCAGCCAGGCTGCTTCCTGTGAAACCAGGAGAGCCGATGGTGGGTTGCTGGGTCTCCCCTCGGCGCGGGCGAGCAAGCCAGCTGAGGCCGGAATCTGAAACGCGGACGTGCTCCTGCATCTGCCAGCTGAGCCTGAGGCATAAGCATCGGATAATACCTAAGCTGAAGAGCTGCGTGCAAGGTGACGTCCTGCTCTCCCCATTCGTTTCTGGCCGCCTTTCTGAGCGGAAACGCTGAGCTGAAGCAGGCCGGGTTCCAGCTCAGTTGCATCTCCCACCGGGCCGTGTGCTGCCTCTGTTTCTTGGAGTTTGGACAGAATTCGTCTTCTTAAACGCAGCTGCTCTTGCAAGCGTAGCTGCGTGGAGAGGTGTACCTGAGTGTGAACCTTGATGTAACTTAGTCCTGGACCAATAAATGTTTTGTAAATTAGGATTAGGACTTCAAATCTGATCCCAGAATTATTCAGGAGTCGACCAAGGGTGTGAATCATGTTGTGCAAAACTATGTATTTTCATCAGCCTACTTTGCAGGCTTAACCAGTACATGACTGACTCCTCTAGCTGCATTTACACTGCCGTCAGGTAGCACTCTGGCAGCAGCCGCCACAAGTCCGTATTGGCAGCGTGAGGCCTGGAGGACCTTGCTTGTATTCCTTTGGGAAGATCAGCCGTGCCCGGTTCCGGGGGTGCTGCTGACAGGCGTGCAGCTGACACGTCCTGCTATTTTCCACCGGTCCATCTATCCCAGTAAGCAACAATGTAAAGCAACAAAGATGACTGGGATTTCGGGGGGGGGGCAGGGATAGGCTTCTTCCTGAAGGAGCACTAATACTGGCCGCTGCAGGAGCAGATGGGATTTGTAGGAACCCCGAGCTCCATCTGTTCGCAGTAGACTTGATGAGCCCCAGATCCAGGGCACAGCTGAACGCAATGGCCGGCCCAGCGTTGTCAGCTGGAGGTGAAGAACAAGTGGGTCAGAGCAGCAAGATTAGAAAACAGACGGTGAAGACTTCTTTCTCTAGAAAACGGCAGAAAACACTTTCCACCGCTGTTGAAATATACCTGTAGTAGAACCAAAAGTGTAGCAAGGCCACCTTCTAAATACGACTGGCTATCCTTTGAGCAGCCCTATTTTACCTTCTGAGTTGCCTTCGGCTGTGGCTGCCCTGCACAAGTCAGCTAGCCGACTGCAGCGTAAACCTCCTACTTAGTGGGTGGAGCTGGCACAGCAGCATTTGTAACCTCCAAAGCTTGAATAACCCAGTTTCTAAAATCATCGTACTCGCCAGCCGATGCAAAGAACATATAATTAGAGCAGCCTCGACTATTTCTGTTGAAACAGCTCTTGCAGCTTCTTGTTAGTTCTGATAACAGGAATGTTGCTGCTTCTGCACTAATTGCTCTAACAACCTTCTCAATCCTGCAGTCAGTATGTACAGCTCCTGCTGAGCATGCTGCTCTTAAAACTAAGGGATTGTCAGCCCTGGCAAGAACATGGAGCAGAGCTGGCTGATGTTCTGCAGGATTTTCTTGCATAAGCAGTAGAAAAGACATCAGTTGTTACTGATACACTTCTTCACTGTCATCCGCTCAGATAAACGTGTTTGCTTCCATCGGGATCTCCACAGCTAGCTTCTACCAATGCTCATGAGCTCAGCTGTGACTTTCAGGAGCAGCCTTTCTCTATTGAAAAAAAATAAGCCCCCTTGGGTAAATGATGAGTTCATCTAAGAGGGCGTCCTTTTGCTGATTAAGTCACTACTTCGTATCGGGGGAAGATGCTAAAGATACCTTAACTCTCTATTACCTCTGACATGTTTACCATTCTCCAGGATGGGAAAGCTTATGCCTTACCTCGGCTGTGATTCTCCATTACCACCTGATATTCCCACTTCTGGAGCACCAGGACGTCGTTTGCCTCTCCGTGGCATAAATTCCTGGAAGCTGCTCAGCCTCAGATGAGGCCACATTTGCAAGTGAGCTTGTTTTCTCAGCTGTGTCATCTTGCCACGGCAATCTCAAACTCCAGCTGCGCTTGCCCAGAAGACAAAATCAGCTACGTATCCTGAAATGCCTAGGTTCATGAGAACTTTCCACATGGGCAAAGCTTTCCTTTTAGAGCCTCGGATGATGTTGGTGGGGTCAGGCAAGCCCAGGATTTTGCCCCTGTAACATAGGTTAGAGTGGTGTATTTGAAACACTTTAACACAAATTTATCAGTCGCTGCCTCTGGGGAATTTGCCTGATCTGTTGCAATCATCTGGATATTTTAACAGAGTTTCAATAGACTTGCGTCAAAATCATTTTGCCATCATCTTGACATAGTAATGTAGTCTCCAGTGACTGCAGTGACATTATTTTGCCATCATCTTGATATCATCTATTACAGCATTGTGGTCCCCATGCTCTGGCATTGCTGAGTGCTTTGCCTCGTTATATTATTTTTATAAGCTTGCTCTGAAATTAGTGCAAAATAACTGTGGTTTTCATGGCAAGTTACATGCAAAGGGGGAGTTCCCTGAAATCAGAAAGATATTTCAAGTGTACTGATCTGCTATTTTAAGAACACTCCAGATTTTTCACATTTTTCCTTTAAATGACCAAAATGTTTAATTCATACAAAACTGCCAGAAAAATGTTCACTTAGGAGGTAAATGATGTTTTACTCAGAGTTTGGCAGGAGTACTGAAAACCGGTTCCAAATTACGCTTTGTTCAATTTTCCATCATTAAAAGCAACATAAACTTACTTAATCTTTTTGGGGTGTACACCGAAGGAAACATTGTTTATTGCAGCCTGGAAGAGCCACAGGATTGTTATGTTTGTGATCCAATGGCTCCTGTGCCTGGGATCCAGCTTATTTTGAGTAAGCTCAGTCTCTACTATATCATTTTAAGTCTTAAACATACCTAAGCATATCCCAAATATCTTCACAGGCACAGATGGTTTCAGAAATGGATAGTCTTGTTGAATTGTCTTGGATAGGGAAAAGCTTGAGTTTGGGCTTAGCCTGGGCAGGTTTAGCTAAAGCCATCTTAAACTCACCCATTTTTTGTGGTTAAGACAAACAGCTTCTTCAACGGGATTGTTCATGCGAGTAGGAAGTTCATGTAAGCACTTGGAGAATCCAAGAGTGCAAGAGACAGATGTAAAGATTCCCACTGACTTTAATGGCTTTAAAATGGCTTCAGTAGCTTTACATCAGGCCCTTAGAGAGCTTCTACTTGCTAATATTTGTAGAAACAGGAGGAAATTTTAAGCTCGGTGCATCAGTCAGTGCACAACAGTAAGCCTCTGGCAATCCTGTAAGTATTGGAGTTTGAAACTTAAGTATGGAAAATGCTGTCTGCGGTATCTCAGTTCTCTGCAAACACTGGGAGTGAGGAGGTACGACACTGACCCGACTGGAGAGCCAGTTGACATAGGACCTGATGCTAAATAGCTGTTCATATTTTGCAACCTTTTTGTAAACTGCTGTAGGGTCCCTGCTTCTTAACACCCTGCCTTGGTGTTCTCATGTCTCTATTCCACTGGTCTCTTTTTCACCTTTTTAGTTAATCAGATTTTTGAAGAAAACAGCAGTTAAAAATAGATATCCAATGAAGGCGTTAATCCTTTTTTTCATGCCTTCATAGGGGGCCATCAGATTATAAACATGAAGTTGGAAAAAAATGATTATTTCTTAATCAGGGAAAAAAAAAAGCTGGAGTTTCTTTTTTTGCTATTGATGTTACCCTTTTCAAAAGTACATATATAGCAGGAGTTTTAAAGTTTCGGCTTTTAAAGTATGTTGTCTCACATTCCAGTACTGATCCTTGCAGTATTGTCTCTTGGTTGGCTGCCCTTTTATTTCTCTTCAATTACAGCTCCCTCAAAAGCTGTATAGAAAAAGATGCAGAAGAATAACACAGGCCATTATTCTAGGCTTTCAGTGGTGATAGACTCCGCTATAGCAGACATTCAAATAATGACTGAACTATCACTTCCCTCAGAAGCTGTTCTAAAAAAACACCGCCAACAAAATTCATGGAGTTAGTTAATGTTTAATTGTGACAAGTTATGGGGTGATATGGAATCACTTTTTGTTCAAAACCAGAATTACCTCATGGTTCTGTTAGCTATATTAAATCTTCATTAGTCCAAAAATGAGACTGAAATCAGGCCATTCATACACTGGCATCTGCTGAGCTTGCAGATGAATAAAACTTTGTGCTTCTCCCCTACATTCAGTGGGTTGGCAAACAAATAATTATTTTCTGTTTCTATTTTGTTCATACAAAGCCACCAAATCTTGGTGCAAATACATGCAATAGTAAATCTCCCATTGTCTCTAACTGGAGCCATGTCTGGGTCCATCTATATGCGAGTTGTTAAGTCTGTCCTGAAAAAAAGCTGCCCAGTAACGCTGTTAGTATGCCAACAGTCATAAATGTGGGCTATTTTATGGGCCGTGCTGGAAAACTACTTGTGCTAGGGAAAAGTTACTGACAGAAGCAGCCGCTGTCCCCAGGATGAGAAAGCAGGCAGGTCCATTAGCAATTCCTTTGTCAGGAGAAGGAGCAGCTTATCTTCATAATGCAGCCGAGGGACGCCTGAATTACTATCAGGAAAACAGGCGAGAAGCTACTACTATAAGCTGATGGGAGGGGAAAGAGAACGGGGAGCAGGTCGCGGGGACTCTCCTCTTCTGTAGGGAGTGAGAGGGGAGTTGAGTTGGGTAAGATGAAAATAGGGTCAGTGTCAAAACGAGGGTGTTTAATTAAGAGGCAGGAGCAGGAGAAGGGGGCACAGAAGATCACGGGGGATAAAGGAATCGTGGGGGAAAGTAACAAAGTCAAAAAGCTCAAGGGTCGTCTTGTCAAAAATTCTCTGCTTTTTTGACAAGGAGAAACGTTGGGAAAAGAACCTGTGCAGTGCTTCAGCAGCCGTGCTGGCAGGAGCTGGGAGCTGCAGGAGGGAAGCCTGGGACGGTGTCACTCATCCCCAGCGAGAGCGGGGGGACCCTCTGGAGGGGAGGAGAGGCTTTGTGTGAGGAACACAATGTAGGTGAGTAAATTTTCACGGTGGGGACAGGCAGGTAGAGAGCCCCTTTTCCCCAAAGGCAGGGAATGGCTTTTGTGAGCCTGTGTGCTGAAGCTGGTGAGATGAGGTGCGTGAGGAACAGCTCAGCTTGAAGGAAAAAGGGCTTTTGCTCTGAGCCCCCGGGCTGAAGCACAGCGCAGTGCTTAAAATGCTTCTGCCAGGCTCTGCTCGCGTCTTTCATTTTAAAACAATGAATATAGTTATTCCTAATTTATTGTAGGATTCTCAGAGCTGGCAGATCACCAGCGTTGTTTCTTCTCTCCTTGGATTAGCCCAGCCAGCTCTCCCTGTATTTCCCTGAGCGGCCGCTGCCAGAGTTGTTGTTTTGAATCCTGCAGCACCAGCTAAGTCAATCACTCACCACAATCACTGCTGGCATTGAGACACAAAATAACATGGAAAAAACCCCACTCTGTACCCAGCGAAGGGCTGGGTGGCACTGTGAAATCAAGAGCAGGCACATCCTGCCAGTGGCCACATCAGCTCCTCGTCCCTGCTGCGCCTATCTGTGTGCGTGCCCATGTGTCCCAGCTTTTGTCTTTCCTGCTCTAAGTTTGAGAAACTTGGCCTGATATGCTAGAAAAAACATCTACTGGAACAACAAAATATTTAAGACATCCCCTTTATGCCTCAAAACCAGTCCAGGCTAAGCAGCATGGGGGAAAGATTTGTGCTTAAATAATTACTTTGACATATTCTTAATACATGTTTTATTAGCATGTAACTAAGTGTTATTAATTGAATGAAATACATTGTGTAACAGAACGCACCTCCTTTAACAACTGCCTCACTAAGAAATACATCAGTGCTTGCACGGCGGGGAGTGCAAGGGTTCTTGTACAGTTCTCCTTTCCATTTACCAGCAGACAAGCTCTGCCTTCTTCAGATCCCCCCGATTTTATTATTATTACGGTGATGCCAACTTACGCTGTGTAAGTTCAGATACATTAACTTCCTCATTTATTGGGAGCTGTGGCTTTCTACGGCACTGTGGCTTCGATGGGCAGAGATAAAGTAAAGTTTGGGACTTCTGTGGGTGGCTGGAACATGAGTATCTTTGCAGCTGTGAACTTGAAGTGGTCAAGATTCTAGAGACAACTTTAACGGAAAGATTCAACAATTGTATCGTTCAGCGTGTTCTGCACACTGGGCTTAAATGCATTTGTCACAGGGATGAATTCTTGGCTAGTGGCCTATGATGCAATGTCTCCACTTTGCACGTGCAGTACCTACAGGTCGTGCAGACGCTCCCGAGCAGGGCGGGAGGCGTAGCGGGTAGGATGTGAGACTGTAACTCGGGCTTCAGCATTTCTAGGTTTTAACGACAGCGTTCAGTATTTTCTGTTTCTCTCTGAAATGAATTCTTAGCTAGAGCATGGAGTTTTCTCCCAGCAGTTAAGTCAGCGGAGCAGAACTGTGCGTTGAGCGAAGACCCTCTGCGGCCTTCGGCGCGCGCCCATGCTGAGCACGCCGCCACAGGCGCCAGCAGGAGGGGGTCAAAACTTGGACAGTTGTGCTGCAGCTTAGCAGGGAGAAGGCTCCCAGCCAGGCCGCAGTTCAACGAAGGGTTGGAACGTACGTTCAAGCACAGAGTGCCCGGAGGAGGGGTCGCCTCGCTGCTGGAGCTGAGGCGGCTGCTGAAGCGCGCTGCGGGGACCGCGGCACTGCGAGGTGGTGCGTGCTGTGCCACACCAGCATCCGGGCAAGGCTTCCGTTCCACCGGCGTGAACTATCCTTTCAAACGGGGGGAAAAATGGTCTTAGTAAATTGAAGTGGATATTAAGAGGTCATCCAAGTCCACCTGCAACTTTAAAAGCATAATTTCTGATAAGTGTGAGTCTCGCATACTCTTGAAAACTCCCAAGGAGGCAGGCTCTGCAACCTCCCCAGGCGATCTTTTCCAGCGCTTAACTAGCCATATTTATTACCAAGTGTTTCCTAATGTTTAACCTAAATTTCCTGTGCTCCTGTTTAACCCAATACTTCTTATCCTATCCACAGTGGATAACGAAGACTACTTACTCCTTTCCTCTTTATGTGCATATGTATTACATCCGTAGTCCTTCTCAGCCTTTTCTGCAGACTCTATGAGAACATGCTTTCCAGTTGTCCCTGCAGCTTGTGTTTCCTAAACCTCTGGCTACTCTCAGTGCTCCCTGCTAGATCTTCTCTGTTTGGTATCTTTTGTTGAAGCTGAAGTGTGTTGCCCCAAACTGGATACACTGCTCCAGCTGTCAAAATCGCACTATATTTTAAGCAAACATCCTCAGACTCGCCTGCTGTTGCCTGTCCGTCCCTTCTCGGTTTGACTGTATGCAGAAAGTAAGTCACTCTGTTCTGACAAACACGGCTGCAGTAAAGTATTTCACAGAAGCAAATCCAGGGCAGATGCCTGCAGAAATGTACTTAACAACATCCTTCCAGTTTGACAGAGAATTTTGTAGGTGGAGGGAGACCATATTTTTCCTAGCTAACTTATGACCATAAGGAGGCTGATACTGGAAAGCTTTAATAAAGTTGAGATTTATCTACTGCTTCTCCCCTATTCCCACTGAAGGAAATTAAATTGGTTTAACAAATCTGTGTTTTTGACAAAGCCGTGCTAGCTGTTACTCATCTCCTTGTTATTTCCTGAGTGGTTACAAATAATTTGATTGTTTCCGTATTTTTCCAAAAACTGACCTTCACTCACTGCTCTTTAATTCCCCATTATAGTCTTTTCCCCTCCCTGTAAGGAAATGCACTGTGTGCCATTCTTCTGTCTTCTGGATGTTCACCCACCTTCCATAAGCTTTCAAAGATAAGCACGAATGGTTCTGAGGTTGCTTCAAACAGTCCAGCAGGATACCTTAGGACAAATTGTATCTGACCCAGCCAATTTGAAAGATCTAATTTATCCAAGTACTATTTAATCTGTTCTTTCCCTGCTTTTACTTGTGTTTCTACCCCTTTGTCACTAGTGCTATTTCCTGCTTGATCTCATTTGACCTTTTTGGTAAAGATTGCAGCAAGAAAGCTTTAAGCACTCAACCTGTTCAGCATCACCTGTCAATAACTTTCCCTGTCTTGTTCAATAGCAGGCCAACACCTTTTCCTCATCTTCCTCTTCTTATGAAGTATGTTTGCAGCATGTTTTCTTGTTATCCTTTCTGCACTGATGTGTTCCCTGTTCTCACTTGACCTCCCTGATCTGGGCCCTACACTCTCTCTCTTTTCTTTCATCCTGGCCTTCAGTAATTTGACCTAGGTTCAACTTCCTACGCACTTCTGGTGTTTGAGGTCAGCGACAAGTTCATGATTTAGCTACAGTGGTTTCTTACAACACTTCTAATGGTTTTGCTGCTTTGGGATAATTTGCGCTTGCGCCCTTGATAGAACTATTTTAAGGAACTGTCAACTACTCTGAGCTTGCTCCCCATGAGATATTACTGACCACCCTCTGAGTTTAAGCTGGTTTTCTTCAGACCTGTTGTTTGTATTTTGCTGTTCTTTTCCCTTCCAGGAGCAGTAAGTTTTCTCATTCCATGATAACTATCACCCAAATTGAGTTCTATTTTCATATTTCTAAACCTGTTTCTCCTGACTATTAAAATCAAGAGTAAGGAGCCTTCCCTTCAGCCTTCCCTTCAAATCCCTCCACATTGGCAGCGTGGAGTTTGTGTCCTGCGATACCCTGTCGTCCCAGCAGGTATCTCCATTAGCCTCCCTGCCATGTGCCTCCGTCGTCTTCAAGCCGCGTGCACTGGATCTGTGATTCATCTTGTTGCCCTCCAAAAGAAGTAGCTCTGTCCATCTGTTCTTTGTGGCTTTACTCTAGACACCCCACACCCCCCCATCGTGACAGCACCTGCGCTCATTCCCCCTGTTGTTATTAGCTTGGGATTTTCAACTGGTTCATCTCTTTCCGCATTTTACACTGTGGAGTGAATGTGTCTATGGGCAGCATTTAATCCCTCTTCTCCCTGAACAAACTGTACTAGCTATATTAATATTCTAGTCATGTGAATTACCCCAACAAGTTTCTCGTGCCAATTAGTTCGTAATTTTGAGCACGTATTAAAACTTCCAAGTCCTCCTGTTTATTCCCCGTATTTCTTGCATAAGTTCTTGTGATTACTTCTTGTGATTGCGCCCAGCATATATCAGGAGTAACTCTGTGAAGTCTGCAGGTCGTGTTTTGCTGTCGTTTACATGAATGTCAATCCAAATGAGTCTACTGATTGGCAAGAAGTTATTTCAGATTTACGTGCATGAGGGTAAAGGAAGAATTTGGCCCATTGAAATGAATTCTGTGTGAAATAGGTCTGGGCCAGGAGGATTAATCATGTTTCTCTAATTGCTAGATGTGTTATATTGTAAGTAATCAGTGTAGTGGCAATAAAATATGATTGCCACACCCGGAATATTTCATCACCCAGCTTTTTGAATCCTATAATTGTCCTTCGCTTGTTACTGTGCTCACATTAATAAGGTGCAGAGTTTTACATAATTGGGAAAATAAATTTTTAAAAAATTTTAAAAGAGAACCCTGGCTGAGGTATGCATGCAAGCAGACTACACCATGTAGTTTGCGCTACAGCAAAACAGCAGACTGTGAGGTAGAAAAAGTCGGCTTTTGAGGTTTTATTACTTTTTGCTTTGTGATGACTGGCTTCGAGCCCACACATTTCTTGAATACACAATAGGGAGTTGGGCAAGACTGCAGAAATAAATTTTATTAACACACAATCACTGCAGCACCAGACAGAATAATCTCCTTTAGTCTCCTCTAGCTGGCAGAGTCCTCTTTGTACCAGGTCAAGTCAATTAGCAGTGTAACGTACGACAGGTTTTATTTAAAAAGGGTTTAATTAAAGTTTTGTTACAAAGCTCATACAAACTAACAATCTGTCTTTTAGGGATATGTATTATCTAGAAATTGATTTTAACTTAAACGCTAATTTATAGACTATCCCCTTTAATAAGTATAATTCCTTGGAAGATATTAAGGTCCTCCTGCCCCACATAAATTCAGGTCCTGATTCAGCAAAACACATAATTACTAAGGACTTCAGTGAGGCCACTCATGCACCGAAAGCTGAAGGTGTGCTTCAGCACTTTGCTGAATTGGGACCTTACTGTATAACCACTGCCCTGATTACACACATTGTTCAATTCAGCCATGTCTTTATGGAGAAAGATGTTTAAAAGAATTAGTTATGTCTTTAAAATATCTCATACAGGCCATTAAAGATAGGAACATGCCCTTCTGCTAGATATAGATGTTTTTCACGAGTCCTGGCATCTTCTCAGTTCTTACATCTAAATACAATAATTTACCTGTGTATATATTTTTCAAAAGAAATATTGGCCCCACTAATCCTTTTGTTTTTCTCTCTGCACGAGAGCACAGGCTGCCTCCCCAGCAGATGTAGCCAAGCCTAGCTGCAGTAACTTAAATGGAGCTATGTCAGTTTATGCCAATTGAGGATTGCATCCCAAAAGTTTATTCAAGTAGACTGTCTTAATGAAAACTAGCTGTCTTATTCTACTGATTGCTAAATACAAACTTTCACCTTGTTCTAATCCCTACAGAATAATACCCCTCAAAACTGAAGAATATGTCACATTCCAGGGTAACTTGTAATTCATCATTGTTTATGACTTTTTCTTTTATTCACAAGCTATATAATTTAGAATAAGAAATGGGTGGGTAGAAAGGATTTCTGTGTAGAAAAGATCCCAGGTGTTTTTCCGGCTCTCTCCCGGGCAGTGTGGTTACATTCCATCAGAACCTCTGGATAATTAATTTGCTGAATGGCCAGGCAAATGGTTCTGTGTCAGCCTCGGAGACACCACAGAACCTGCTACGGGTTTATAGCATGTGCAGGAGCCAGGAGCGACGGACCCGCGGGGCCAGCTGGCACGGGGCGGTGGGACGCTGTGAGCAGCAGCACCCGTTTGTCAGCCTACAGCCGTGAATCCGCAACGGCCAGAGACACCAAGAAGCCTTTGAAGGCTCCTGTCTTCTCAACACAGCGTATTTGGGAAAGTTGTGCCTTTTTGTTGTAATGTTTATGACCAAAGAAAAGCCCCTTCATTTTTTATTTTTACTTCTAAATCTTTGAGACACATGGAACAACGGGCCAGAACTTGCTTTGATTAATCTTCAGTCTGGTTCTACGGTGTTCTTCCCCGTGGTATAAATCGAGGCTGCAGCTGGTAGGGGGTTATACGCTTAAAAAAAAAGTCTCAGCACCAAAACATTCAAAGTAGCAAGCTTGTGTTGCCTACTTCTAAGTCTGAATAGTCTGAAAACCAAAATATAATTAAAATGCTACTTTTTCTGCCACCTTCTGCCTGAGCCCGACAGAGATGAGGCAGGTATGTATTTGAAACGTGTGACGAAGGAACAAAATGGGGGGCAAGCAGAGGGAGGGGGAGACAAGTGAATTCAGAAAACCTGTAAAAGAAAGGAATGGAGAAAAACTTGGAGAGACAAATAAATGCTGCGGGACAAGTTCTACACTGGTGGCTACTGTCACAGATGGCCCGATTTCAAGGAGGCCTGCGACACTGTAAGCTGCTCAGGCTATTTCATCTGGATGGCCTTCCTTGCTTCGGCGTAGCTGTTGGGTGGGGATGCCTGGCCCTAACACACATCACAGGCTGCCTGCGAGCTAGAAGAACAGGCTTGCTCACTTAAAATTGAATCAGACTTTGCGCTTATGTTTGCAACAGAGAAGCATAAGAAATGAAATAGTTTGCAAAAAAAAAAACTTAACCTATCTGATAGATTCTCAAACCAAACCCTTCAAGATCTGTCCAGTCATCTCGCAAGTGAACTGCATGCGGCCATAGCATATTTTACAAAAACCGAAAGCATGCACGACTCATTCCGGGAGCCCCGGCACACAGCGGGGTGTGGGGTTCTGCTGGGATGACCCTCGGCTCGGGCGTGCTGCGGGGCACGAGGCTTAGCCTGTGCTCCTAACACAGGGTACGAGGCTGAGGGAGGTCTGACCGTGCAGTTAGACAGAAATATTTTCCCTGCTTGGATGCCTTGTTGGCCAGTCAAGGTCGGTGCTTCTACTTGCCACCTTTACAAGTCTACGTGTGACCATGTTGTTCCCAGTCTACGGGGTGAAGGGAGAGACAAGTATCTAAGGACTCGGGTACTGTTCTCCCGGCTCTGTGTACACACACACGCGGGCGTGTGCGAGCTGCGGAGGAAGGGCTGCGTGCGAATGCGTGCGAACTCTTATGAGCGTGAGCACTGGCGGAAGGTGGAGGCTGACGGCGCGTGGCGGCGGGAGGCAGGGTGCCCGGGCTTC
>NW_010565054.1:0-1284 GCF_000687285.1 Phaethon lepturus
CGCAGCCGGGGCGGGACGCTCCGGGCACCGGCCTGGCTGCGTTTTGGGAAGCAGTAAATCCTGACCCTCCGGGACGCAGCATCCTTCCCTGCGGCGCGGCCAGCCCTGCCCCTACCCTCCTTCCAGCCCACCCCTCCTGCACCTCGGCTCTCATCATCCTCGCTCTCCCTCTATTATTTATAACCTCTAAATGCGCTTCACTCGATAAAAGTGGTTGGGGAGAAAGTTTCTATGCAAAAGGCATTAGACAAAATAAAGTTATATGGTACTGTAAATGGAGAGGGTGGCGTGGTGGTGGGTTTTTTTTTAAAGTCGATCTTCTCAGCAAAATACGGCCTTTCCCAGAGCTGTTAGAAACACTTAGTGCAGAATCAGATTTAATGACAAGCAATAGGCAGCAGTTTAAATGCACTTAGTGCAGGAAGCGAAGCAAGGCAAAGCTTATCCCAGATTTGTTTTTGTTGGGCTGGGGCGGCGGGTTGTTTATTTTCTGGTTTGGTTTGTCCCATCCTTCTGCAGGAGCGACACTCGGAGCCCTTTCGGAGCTTTTCCGTAAAGGAAGAAATCCTCTTGCTGCGCGCGGTTCCTGCAGGGAGAGCACTCCAGCTGTAGGGCTCTGATGAGGTTAAGCATTAATTAAATCGAACCGCAAGAAAATAATTACACACATGCATCCGTCAGGCTGACTTGTCACTACCCCGTAACAAAGTTGGATGCAAACTCCATCAGTGGAACTGTCACACGGCTGTTAGACGGAAATAAATGCTTCCCAAACGGACAATTTCATTTAGGGGGAGGGAAAAAAAAAACACCCATGGATTGCAAAGGATTAATGAGGCGAAGGGTTTGTGTTTGCAGTTGGATGTAAAATGCAAACATTGTGAGTTGTGGTATCACCGTTTAACCTCAATGTTCGATAGCACTCCAACCACTCGCCCGCCGGAGGGACAATTAACCGCGGGCTGTAAAAACACCTTCCGGCACGGGAGCGGCACCGGGCAAGGCGTGGATACGGCCTCGGCACAGCCACGGCTTTCACACACAGAAAGAAACGTACATTAAAAGAGGATGGGATGGGGCTGTGGGGAGCGAGGTCTCCACTGGAGATGCTGAAACTGGCTTGCTTTTTGGGGCTGCTCACTGATTTCTGATGACTGAGACCTTAGAATCTTTTTTCTAGGGCGTGCTGGTGATGGCTGGAGACACTCAAAGTCAGAGTCAGCTCCGGGAGCCCGTGGGATTCGTTATGCCTTAGGCAATTATGGCCAGACACAGCTCCCCGCC
>NW_010565055.1:0-8805 GCF_000687285.1 Phaethon lepturus
AAGTCCTTTCCAATCTTAGTGATTCTGTGATCACCACCCCAGAAAAACCTGCACAGAGAAGTCTGAGGGTGTGGGTTCAAAGGCTTCCTTTTATCCCAGCCTCCATCACCACCACCATGACAGGAGCCTTCCTGAAAGCAGAGCCCAGCAGAGAAATCAGTGCCCAGCATAAATACTGAGTGTAATCCTGCAACTGCTGCTCTGTGTACCATGGATGTGCCTGCCCGGAGGTGTCTCTATGAATCTTTTCTGTGCACCTCTGCTTGCTCAGCTCTGTTACATCTCTTTGTAGACTCTGCTCCACCTTTCTGCAACTGAATGTAGAATAAGCCATCAGCCATGAACAAACTGCACAGCCTACAGCAGAGGGAGAGTTCACCAGTGCCACTGTTCAGGCTGTGGGCTTCTTTCTTGTGTCCCTTTCAGTCTGGCCAAGCCTACCCAGAGTGACAGACTCTATTCTTACTAATAGGGCATTTCACTCTCCAGTGCCCAGGCTGGCTGCATTGCAGCTGCAGGCTCTGAGGGAAGTGGGAACAAAGAGCCTCACGCCCATTCCCAGGAGCCAGGCAGGAATGGTTTGAAAGCATGGGGCACAGCAGAGTAGGGAGACTCCAACAGCTGGGAAAGGCTCTTCTAATCATCTCTGGCTCCCTGCGGGACAGAGCTATTCATGCTCACAGCATTCTACCACAATTATTTCCATTTTACAAAAGCTGATTTTTAGTAGGGTGCTTGTAACCTCCTCAAACAAGACGCCAGTGAGGGCAGGCTGTCTTGGAGCTCGCAGACCACTCCTTATAGTATCCTCCAAAGCCAGCTGCATATCAATACCCTACTGGGCTTTCCCAGCAAAAGACCTCCAGCCAAGCCTCCTGCGCACATAAAGATCCCAGGCAGTTGTGCAAGTAGCACAGCTGCAAGCCCCAGACAATATCTACCCTACAGGGCTCTTCCCCCACACCACACTGGGAAAGGCCCTGCTGTTTGAAGAGCCACTGTGAATTTGCAGCTGCTCCAAAACAGCCATAGCTGTCATCCCACCATGGGATCCTTCCAGCGACCAAAACCCAGCTGGGGGGTGATGGTGGTGACACCTGTCCCAGATGCAGAACCTGTGCTGCCCCCGTACCTCAATGCAGAGGCAGGTTGGCTCTCCTTTCTCAGTCACTGCACACTCCCGCCCAGCTCCACAGAAAACATTGGCACAGATCTTGGATTTGCTCCTTGGCTCTTCCTGCAAGATAAGAGACAAAATACATAAAGTTACCTGGAAGAGCAGCAACACAGCTTTAAAAAAATAACAATTTACCTTCTAGACTGGACCAAAGAGAACCAAGGTGGTAAGGCACAATTACAGAACAAGAGACATGACTGCAATAGATGGACAGCTCAGACAATAACCAGGAGCAGACACAAGAGCTAGGTCTACAGCCCCAGCAATAGAGGGCTTCCTCGAGGTCATTCCCAGAAAATCACCTAGGAGAACCAGAGCAAACATGAGCAAGAGAAAGTCTAGCACAAATGGCAAGAATAATTTGCTCATGTCAAGGATTGCTGTCTTGAAATTTTTTTTCAAGGACAGTAGGGAGCAAAAATGTCTTTGCTTAAGAAGGTGGTGAACATAACCCTGGAGAAAGGTGTGATACCAAACAGGCAGAAGAAATCACCATCAGGCACGAGATAATGCCCCTGTCACAAAAAAACCTTCACAAAACTGCATGACCCATTATCTTGCCTCCACTGATCAAGATTAAACACTTCAAAGGAAGAAACACTGTCATAGATAATTATACAGTAACCTTCTCACAGAGAAAATTTCTTCCTGGTCCCTGACAGCCAGCAGTTGACTTATGCCCTGCAGCACAATTTATATGCTTTACAGTTTTCTCCTAGCCAAGTCATCACAAATATTCTTGTTGTTCATGTAACTGTCAAATCCTATTTTTTTTTTTTCAGTCCCACTGCATTCCCAAACTGGTGACACCTAGCAGGGAAGATTTCCACAGGTTAATCACATTTTCAATAAAACCACCATTTACTTTTATCAGTTTAATGCTATTTTTTTTCCCCCTTAGACTTTTAAAAGAGAAGAGAGTTCCAGGAGTCCAGACCTTGGAGACCCTGGTTTAATTTCCTGCTTTGTCATTAATTTCCTTTGTGACTCTCATTTCATCTAACATTTTCCACCTGAAAGTTAAGTATCTGGTTGAGGCTATCCAACTGGCTTCCTCAACAGTTTTGTATCAGAGACAGAAGATTGAGGAGTGTAAAATGATCAGTGGGATAGGTCAATCACATCTGCTGTGACTCTTCTCTCTATACAAAGGTTTTTTTTTTTTATCTTCTCATCTGCGTATTATTAACCTCTGCTCGTTTGTGGTATCCCTACCTCCATCTTTTGAAAGTAGGTGATCAACAAAGAGCAGAATTTGCCTGAGAAGCAAGCATTATTGATACATATAACTACAAATGCTGAGCACATTTTTTTCTCCTGTTGCTTCTTTACCCTAATTTTCTTTGTTTTTGTTGTTTTGCTTTTAAACCACAATTTCACAGTGAGTTGCTGTCTTTACTGAACAGCCCACAGTAACAGCCAGATCATTTTCTGAATGACCTTGCCCTGGTCTTCATAACATTTTGTCTGCTTGGCCTACTGCAGTCATCAAGCCCAAGAAGGTATTTTCAAAGCACTGCAGGATTCCCTCCAGGTTTGCATAGTGGCAAATACCTTTCCTACTCTCTACAAATGTTCCTATCTTGCTGCTTATCCTGTAAAATAAAAATATAGTATTCAGACCCACCAGTCTTAGCTCAGAAACATACACCGTGTCCCAGGCCTTCCTCACCCCATGAAGACAGTCTGTTATCCTCCCTCTGCCCCTTCGTCTTCCTTTCCCCTACCACTTCTGAGCCATGAAAAACACTCTGCCCCTTCTGCTGCACCCACCTCTCTTTAGTTGCCTTCTAGTGGAGGGCTGGGGTGACTGATCTAGGCATTTCTGGGGTGGGATGGAGCAACATAAGCGCTTCTCCGCACAAAGTGGCAGGAAAGAAAGAATGACTCATTTTGCAAAAAGCACAAACGAAAAACAAATCATCCCAGGCTGGAGTCTGACTATGGCACTCACGCACCTAAAATTCACTGTAGACACCTACGTGCTGATCCATTTAAAGGGTTTCAAACAACCTGCCCATCTCTTCACGGAGCCAAAGACCAAGGGGAAAAAAAAAAAAGAAAAAAGCGCTAGACACGTGCTCGAACTGCCACCCGGGTACCAAGTCTGTAATCCAGGTGCCTGGCAATAGATGGCAGCACTCTGCCTCTCCGCACCCACGGCCAGGCGGGGCTGCCCGCGGCAAGCTCCCACCCGTGACCACCGATGCCAAACCTGGCTCTTGCCCCCTGGGCACTGCTACAACCGCAGGCCGGGCTTCGGCTGGCGTCCGCAGGGTTGCAAGACTCCTCTCACCTCGACAGCTTGGTGGAAACCAGGTCTGTGACATGGCTGTCCCGGCCACAGCCCGCTCTCCCTGTGCCACTGGACCCTGGGAGCCGTCCCACAGCTGGGGACCCGGGGTGGGGATGCTGGCAGGGTGACCCCGCCAGAACAGCCTCCTGCCAGGCGAGAGGGCCATGTGACTCTGATTTTTCTTATTAATCAAAGCAATACGGTTTGCCAGTTGCTTCTTTTTGTTGTTTTAAGCTGTTCCAGGCTGGCAGTGGTTGGAGCGGGTTGCACGGCTGCCTCCAGCCCCAGAGGTTTGCCAGAGAAAGGAAGGAAGCTGCCCTGCCTGCCCTTCTCACTCTGGCACAGGGTTTCTCAGACTCGGCATGCTCACTCTCCCTCCCAGCGGCAGCAGCCGTGGCAGGAGTTACCAGGCTGGGTGCTGGCTCCACCTTTAGTGAAAGCAGCTCTCAGCTTCCACTCCAGTCCCAGAGCAGGAATTCAGCCCCCTGTGCCCCCCATCCTTGCAATGCTCACCCCACAAATCGTACTTGCTCCAACCACAACCTATAAACCATAGTCCCTTCTACTCCTATGCCTCGCCCCCAAATCCCCAAAACTCTCCTTCCTCCACCAGACATCACCTCTGCAACCCTACATCCGCCCCACCCTGCGCCCACAACCTGACCCACCGCGGCCGCTTTGCAGGCCGAGGCGCACGCCTCTGCCGGGCGTTAGCAGCTGCTGCTGCAGGTCCTGCCATCACCTCCTGCGAGAGCCAGAAGCGTTCTCCTCCGCCAGCCTGCACACCGGTGAAGCCAGCAGTTGCCACCGCTACCCCCCGGTACGGCCGCACAGCGCTCACGTGGTTCACGGCGTACCGCAGGGTGGGAGCTCTCTCTAGCAGCTCCCGGATGCCTGCCCAGCAAATGCCAGAGTCTCCTGCCTGTAACTGGGAGCGTAACGGAGACGGCGGTGGACGAACGGATGAGTACAGTGGGGGTCTGCAAATGAGGCTCTATGATGTTCACTCCTGATTCTCTGGCGACCTCCCAGATGCTACTGGCCAAGCTAGTTTCTTGTGACAGATACTCTGATCTTAACCTTGGACTTTGTCATGTTTGTTCTTTATAAAGCTCCATGTGCTGGAGTCATGTGAGTAAGGGGGGATGGCAGCTGCCACTTCCATATTAAATAGCTCGTTTCGCACCTACCACCATGTAAAAGCTTGAAAATGTGAACTGTGAAGGTTTAAATGCAAGGTCACTCACAAAAAAGACTCCACAGTGTTCAAATGTCATTGCCCTTAAATTAATTTCAGGATCTGGGGGCTGGAATCACTGTTTTTACACTGCTTCCTCCCTGTGAGCTGCCATTGCCTTTTCTGTCACGATGGGTTGGGAAGTGTCACTCATCCCTGTGCACGGCGTGCTTGGGCAGGCGGAAGGGAAAGGGCAGAGAGTCATTATTAATTGCTGCACAGTGGCATTGACACTGCAAGCCATGACAAGGCAGTTCCCCTCTTCTGCCTCGGGTGAGATGCCCAAGTTCTCTCCATTTGGGCAATGCTTTTAATTACTCCTCTGCTGCCCAGAGAGCAAGTGGGAAGATGTAAACGCGGTGGGCACAAAGCAAGGGCAGGAGTGCCTGGACTGAGAGCATCCTCCATGGCACAGGGGCACTCCTGACTCTCCACCCCGTGGCGCCTCAGACATCTTCTTGGGCAAAGACCATGGAGAGAGCTGTTTGCCACAGGCTGATGGGCCAGAAACCTGGGGCAGCTGGGAAGTGTCAGCGTCATGTTCACATAGCCCAGACTGCCTGCTGAATGGGGACAGGGACGCATGCCGCTTTCGGGGGCTTGGGAAGCATAACCTCATGGACCAAGGGTTCTTGCAAGCAAAGAGACAAGTGCCAAGCAGAAGACCTGAACTGACAGTGCCGTGAGCCATGTGCACTGCTTCTGCCTCAGCTGTTGCTTCCTGGGGAGCAAGGAGGGGGAAAAAAAAAAAAAAAAGACATTTCTAAGGCACTCGTGGGCGAGAAAGCCAGCCAGCGGCAGTGCCTGCGGTGAGGGATCACCATGGCAACTGGCAATGCAGGGCATCAAGGTGAAGAGTTAAAATTAGGCAGCGGGAAGGGCTGTTTCTCATCTCTAGCAGCAACCAATGCTGAGGTGTCAGAGCCCCAACACAGCAAGTACCTATGCCAGAAGCATTTCCGAGCCCCTGCCTGCGCCTGGGTGTCCGGGATCGACCGTGGCTTGACGTAGTGACGCACAGTGCCACGTGCGGTGTAGCCCGGGCCTGCGCGGGAGCCCGAGGTCCTGCAAGCGGCTGTGCCTGCTCCGCGCGGGTGAGACCACCAAAACACAGCGCAGTGCGCCTTCACCAGCACGCCTGCGCACGAGCACTTGGTGTGTCCACCCACGGCTGCTGCTGACCATGGAGTGCCTGGCAGAGATTGTCTGCTCACCCCTGTGCCCCAGTGCTTGCACAGACATGCATCTGTGTGTGTGTCTGCGAGTCCATCCGTGTCTTCAGCAAGATATATGAGTGACCACACGCATGAAGGAGAAGAGGCATCGTGGCTCCTTGGCTTTGCAAGGCAGCCTGCTCGCTGCAGCTCTCCCTTGGCCGCTCCCTCCCCTGGCCCATGCTGAAACATAACTGCCTGGTGTCACTTGCTGGAAATGGGGACTCTCCCAACCTGCCTGTGAAAGCTCAAACCATCCACAGTTCAGCGACAAAACACCTCTGTAAGGAAGAATGAGCTTCCACCTGCAGAGAAGAGCTGTGCAAACAGCTGCACGTCCACGGTGCCACACTGCCTGGAGGGAGCAGCAGGGATTGCTGCCATTACGCATGCTCTGGGAAACAAGCAGGGAGACCGACCTGCTATGAGGCGGGGAGTTAATGTGCTTGAAAACAACCCCTCAGATTGCTTTTCGCTTTCTGCACATCCTTCCATACAAAATCTCCTCTTGGAGATCTCAAAAGTCTTTTTCTCAGCAGCCCACGCTGCACTGGAGAAATACTACCTGCTGTCCTGCTCTTACTGACACAAGTAAAAAGCTTTTCTGCTATCAACAGTGACCGAAAGTCTTTTTGCTCTTTTGGCATCAGTTTGTGGAAATCTGTAAACTGACTTGACCCCTCACATAATGCTCTGTGCTGTCTGCTGTAAAATCAGGGCTTTGCATTTTTGCCCTGCCTGATGTGCAAGGAAATCAAAGTGCTCTAGAGCTGTAGCAACAAAAGCCCCTCTGGGAGGCCATCCCATGGATTATACAAGCTTGAGTACCACACAGGTAAGGCAAAACTAAAGGGCACCAAAATGATGTCTGGGGGTGCAGGTCTTGCACAGATTCCCACGCCTCAGGGAAGGCAGCAGCAAGAGCTGGCAGGAAGTTTTCAGATATAACCAGTACAATTCACAACAGACTCCCTCCACACAGACAGGGAAAAACAAGCTTTGCAGCTATATATTTTCAGCCAGTCCTCCCTACGTCTTCCTATCCACATGCCTTTTTCCTGTTCCCTGCCATGACTGACACAGGAGTAGGGAGATAAGGGGTGTCCCAACACGCCAAGGTGCCACCTGTAAACAGTGCTGCCTGCACCATTTCCAAACCAACTCAACATCCAGCCACGAAAATCTAGCGCTTCGTTAGCTGTGGTCTTGGCGATGTTTTCTTCTCAACACAGAAAGATTTGGAGACTCAAAGTACTAGGTCAACGACGCATAAAGCTAAGACGAGAAGCCACGTCTCCTGACTCCCAAACTTCCCTTCTCTCCTGTTGTGGGGAAAACGCTGCATTGTGCTGCAATACCCCAGAAGAGAGGGCTGGGCAGCAGAGCAGCTCAGGGCCGTCAAGAAAACTTCGCAACTTCTGTACGGTGATGGCACTGGCAAAGCACGTGGCTCGTGCATTTCACCCCATTGCCCAAGCGCACCTCTGGGCAAAACAGCTCTTTTGGCAGCATGCCCTCCTGCAGAGGTCGGGGAGAGCAGGTCCCACATTTGCCTGCACAGGCAGGCAGCTTGTCACCTCCAGCCATTCGTGCCGCTGGCTCTGGCAGCATGTTTGTTCCCTTGTTCCGGTTTGTGACTACCGAGCAAAGCGCTCATCCCTCCCCGCAAACCTGACCTAATTCCTGTGGCAGCTCCCTGGATCCTCTAACACGCTGGTGTGACAGGGCGGAAATTTGGCAGCAGCGTAAACTGAGCAGATTAGCGTGAAACAAGCAGGCACCCCAACGCTGTGTTTGCCATAAATAGACAAGTAAGGCAAACACTGCAATTTCTCTTCCTTAGGGCTCAGGAGATTCTGCCTCAGGACATCTGCAGACACTGGAAGAAACCCCACACAAATTACCTTTAAGTCTAACTTGGAAAGTGTGATTTTCAGTTGTCAAGATGGAGATAAGCCCAGTGTGTGGGGATTGAACCACATCTGATTCCCAGTTCAGCTCTCCAATAAAACCTACCTCCCAGGACATCATCACTATTTGGATGGTACAGTGGGCTGTGGAGTGACCCATATCCTCAACTCTGGAAGGAAACCTGCTATCAGAGGTCACTGAACACACTGGCACAGGGTCATCAGCTGTCCCCTTCCTCAGGTCTGGTGTTATCTGGTCCCAAAGTGGCACTCTTTGAAGCTACCCCCCCAACAGGAGCTCCCCCCCTCCTTGCCTCTGGGAGGCACACGGCACATGTCCACCGGCAAAGGTGTCAATGGGCAGCTCAGAAGGCTCGAAAACAGGCTGTCCCCCAGCTAGGTAGTTAAAAAGGAAAAGAAAATGTATTTGTCAGGTAAAGTTTGGGGATCAGTGCTGGATTCCCCAGGGGACTGTGACCAGACACATTTCACAGTGTTCCCAATGCTAACAATATCCTATTTGAAGGGTGTCAGCATGAGGTCTGCGCTGGATGCAAAGGGGTCCAGCGCCATTAAAACGTCAAGATTCCTCCTCCCCTAAATCCTAAAGCCATCCTGCAAGCAGCAGAACTAATGAAGCCCAGTTTCCAACAGCTCGCTCTGCACGGCCTGTCTGTCAGCTAGTTACAGGGCAGCGTAAGGACTCCTTCCTCAGGGGGGGTCTTCGCAGGCCCCTCTCATTAAGCCAGTCACCTAGAGTCACAAAACCAGCTGGATCCCATTATCTCGGAGGCCTCCACTGCTTTATCAGCTGTGGCGGAAACAGGCCAATAGATTCAAGACTCACTGGAGGCCAGAGACAGGCAGGCAGGCACAGACAGCCTGCTGACATAGCTTTGCTTCCTTAGGGAACCAGGCTGTAATTCCTCTGCCGAGCCCCACAAAACACCTCTCCGGCTCAGCCTCTCATC
>NW_010565056.1:0-7588 GCF_000687285.1 Phaethon lepturus
CTCCCGGCCGGGAGCAGCCTTCCGAGGGGTTAGACTATTAAGACTATCCCTTCTTCCCCTGCAAATGGTTTTATTTTACTTATTCACGTATTTTCCGGCAGGCCACCCCAGAAGGCAAGGGTTACGTTATGCAGCGGTTTGCCAGTGAGACCTCTCAGCTTTGGCAGGGGCTGTGCTCCTGTGTTTGATGAGGTTCAGGTCAGGGATAACTTGTGCAGAGCCGATGTAGGGATGAGGCGATCGGGGACCTGCTCATTCCTTCGCTGAATGATTAGAAAAGATTTCAGAGCTCCCCCATCTTTGCCCCACCTGTTGGCTTTGAAAAATTCCATGGGATCTGGAGGGAAAAGTCAATTATGTTTCACAAAAATATCAGTTGTTTGTTTTTTTTTTTAATTTTGCAGTCGTCTTCCTCTCTTCCGTTTTTCAAGAAGGTTCATGGAAAGGGAAAGAAAAAAAATGAGTAGGCTTTTTAAAAAACGTTTTAAATAAAAATTTTCAGGATTCGTATTTCATTTTTCCAAAAACCACCTAGCGCAGTAAAAAAAGAGAAAAAGAAAGGAGTACAGGGGAGAGGGAATTCAGAGGAGAAGGAAACTCGCTTTCATCTGTGTCCACAGTCAAAACCCAGTTTAAACAGCAAACATCACGCAACCAATCCCTGTGCCCATCATTCCCTTCCCAAACACAGAAACAAACCAAACCTTTATTAGCACGGGATTTGTCTACATACAACCGTGTTGCTTTAAGAGAAGGTGGAAGCAGCACACATCTCATGCGATTTCTGTAGATTGTTTTCCCTGTAGAAACGCACCTTCCAGCTGGATCGTTCATTCCAGTAGACAGCTGGGGATTCACTGTGCCAAAGTAAGGTATCTTCATTCTGATATAATCTCATTCACATCAGAGTTTGCACACTTCATCCATAGGTGGAAAAAACACATTCCTGACAAAACCTCTTGTGGGGATACAGAGCTGGCCTTAAAACAACTTACCCTGGCTACAAAAAAAAGTGTGCCCCTCATGGAGGTCCAGCCTCTGAGGTCTCCTCCATGCCCGTCAAACCATCTCAGAAGGGAGCAAGGCTACCAAAGGGCAAAGCACTCTTTGAGTGTATAATTTTATCTGTGCCGGGGTTTGTTACGCTGGTTTCATGCTCCTGTCTCACATAGTTGCGGCAGAAAAGCTTGAGGCCAAAGTGTATTTCCGATGGTGAAAGGAAAGCTATCAGGCAGATAGTACCAACGCAGTGCCAAGAAAGGGCTGCTTGATTCACACAGCCTGGCGGATTGCTCCTTTCAGCGCTGTCGATAGGATGGAGAATAATCCGGTCAATAGGACGATGCTGTTGCATATATCAGTGGGGACCCTATCCCAAAAGGAAGCTCTGGAATCAGAAGCGTGATTAGAGGCAGGAAGGGAGATTACAGCCTAGGAAAACATGTTGGGCAAGAAGATACTGAAAATAGTGGGACTCGCTTTACAGCGGAGATAAAACACTAGGGACGTTATGGAAGTAGACAGGACTATCAGGGCTGTATAGAAGCCAGATCATCACAGAGCTTCTGTTGCTGTGTCTCCTAACACAGGGATATCCTGGATGTGCACAGATACTCTGTGAAGTTGAGTCATAACATTTGAATGCAACTGGAGGAATGGCTTTTCCACACGTTGCAAATAAATACGAGGCTTTTGATGCCTGGAGATTAGAGAGGTTCCGAGTAAAATAGGATGTTCCTCAAAGCCCTGGGAATATTCACATTTATATTAATACAGTTTAAAAAACAAGAGTTTGGGGAAAGTTATAAAATACATTGGCAGACAACTGCTAATAAAGAAAATTAGTAAGCAGCTTCCCCAGCGGGCAGTTTCTCTCTTCCTTAGGAGCACCTGGTTCTGAATATAACTGGAGTTGGGATATTGGCCCAGAGGTCTCAGGCAATTTGGCAAGCCTTAGGTTCTTCCCTTCTGAATTTACTCCTATAAGTCAACTAAGGTTCAAAATGCTCAGTTTTCTGTCTCCCTCCTCTGCATTTTCTCAATATCTATTGCCACTTGCCTTATTCACAGAAACAAGGCTGGTGTCAGCAGCTAGGGACCTCCACCCAGCGTCCATGCTCCTACGAACTGTGGAGTCTGAGTTTTTGTAGAAAGATGAAGAAAATTTTTACACGGATTTTTGGTTTTAGCCAAGACTGGGTTCCTCTTGTGGCGTTTACAGGCCAACGATAAACCTCTAGAGGAAGCTGGGGCTTGAGAGATTTGCAGCTTCATCCTGCTCACCGTAGAAGTTGGAATAACTTGGATAAACATTGGTTAATCAGTACAACTCCTCGTGCTTATCTGCAACAAACCCAGACTGCCTACCCTTTACTATTCCCCCAGCGCTAGTTTTCACCAGACATAATCACAAACATTCCTGTTTCCTGATAACACAGGGAGAAGCGAAGTTGGTTCAGAAACATTTTCTTGCGTGTGAGAGCGCAGGCAGCTGGGGCTGCTGCTCGCGCCCGCGGCTGCTGCTTGAAGGGGCTCGCCAGGGCCAGCCTGCCCGGGGAGACGGGGAGCCGAGCAAGCGGGACTTCTGAAGAGCACAGATAGCCTGGGATAATCGCTTCTTGTAAAGCCGCTGCAGTAGGTCTCTTGAATTTCACTTCCCGATAGCTCTGTGAGGCGTGTGTGTGAGATGGTGACGCTTACGAGAGAAGCAAAGAAACGGCGGGAGGAGTTAGATGCTTCTGAACGGGTGCTGGATTTTTGGTGAGCTGGTAAATTCCTCAAATTTTAAGTTTACAGAGGAAACAAAATTATTTCAGAAGTTTTCTTCAGCTGAGGGAAAATTTCCAATTAAAAAAAGGCATGGGAAATTTTGAAAGTGTGGCAACATTCCTTGTCCACTTTCCCAAAAGAATTAACTTTTATTTGGAAATTTTTGTTTTAACATATATCAAATGGGGCATTTCTTGTTTGGAATTCATATGAGGTTCAGGATGGAATATTCCCGTTCATTTTATCTTTTCACTTAGCTAGAAAAAAATATGTATTTCAGCTTCCCTATATTTTTGGTCTTGATTCCAAACAGAAAAACCTAAGGTGAAGATATAATGTGGACTAAGGCAACAGTCACCACTCAAGACATAACTTTTCTGTCCTGCTCTTCAGAAATCACCTCAGCCTAAGGTACAGCATTATTCCCAGCTCCTAGCTCAGCCCAGGCTTCCCAGGGGAAAACTGTAACCAAGAGAGCAATAAACTTCTGAAGAAGATGAATCTTCCTCTCCCTAGATGATGGCAAGCAATGCGGTATTTGCCTAGCGGACGATTTCAGAATAAAATTCTGAGATCTGAAAGTTCAGGCGTCTGTCTTCATGCCGAGCTCCCTGGCAGCAAGGGAGGTAAGAAAGTACTGGATCGATGCAGGGTCTGTCCTCTCCAGACACATGCTTTCGGAGAGGACAGGGAAAGGAAGAGCGCTAATGGGATTAGCTCTGGCACACAGCTTGCTGCTAAAACTTTCACAGCAGATGTGCTGCTGCGCTGGGAAAACAAGTGGCATTTCAGCCCTCCCAGTCTCTGACCTCTGGTGGGCTTTCTCCACGCCACCCTTAGAGCCAGACTTCTGCAGGCACGGCCACCCAGCCCACCCCAGGGTCTGGGACTGCAGAGCCAGCAGTCTAACCTCCCCTCTTTGCCCCTGCTTGCTCCCCGGTCTCTACCTTGAATCGCCTTGCGGTGCTGCCAGCCCATCCCTACTCCCCACACTTCTGACCCAGGGGCTGGGTTTGGGGATCCTGGGCTCTTGCAGGCACACACTAGAGCCCCTGGACTTGCAAACTGCAAGGTGGGCATGCCGGGGTGCTGCTCAGGCTGCTTGCTCTCACCAGGCGTCCGCTGAGGCTTGGGCAGCAGAGCTGCCTGTTTCACCTCAGATTGTTACCCTTGGATGCTGAGAACACCGGAGTACGAATCCTGGACTGCAGGAGACAAGATTACATCTTCACACACATTAATTTGCACCCATGTCTATAGTTCTCTTATTGGGAGAGAAATGTATTATATACATTTCTATTTATTTATTTTCTCATGTTACCAGTGACATTAATAGCTCAGCAGCGGCTGATGCCAAAAGAACGATCCAGTTTATAGGCCCGATGAAGAATGACCTTTTACATTATTTGAGATAAATAAATCTTAATTCTCCCCACACAGACAAAATTATTTCATTCAGCAAGGTAATTCAGCAAGGAAATGTTTTCCCTCCAAAGGGTTCAAGAAGTGCTAGTAATATGGAATGCAATCACCACAACAGATTTATTTATCCATTTTCCCTCCATCACTTGTCATATACTTTTAAAACCAAGCTGACTCCCAAAGGGACCAATTCACAAGACATTTATAGTAAAAGTTATGTCCAGCCAAACCAGATGGAATGCAGATAGTGCAGGATATGACAGGGGAGCAGATGTTTTCTAATCATTCCCGCATCATTCCTGGTCGCTAGCCAGTTGTATTGGGATTACCCAGTCCCCAGGCACAAGCAGCATGGCTTTGCACTCTGCAGAGACACATGCTAATCCAGATGCCTGCTCGGGAGAATAGGAGACTCGGCGCTGGTATTTTTATGATGCCTCGCTGTTGCACCTCATTTAATTTTGGTGCTGATGGTAAACAAAGGGGATGAGTATCGGAATTTAAATCACACTTTTCACAGCCATCTCCAGCACCAGCATGGATGCTCTGGAGCCCTCTCCACCTCCAGGAGAGGTGCAGCAGCCCTGCGAGGCTGTGCACGGCTCCTCCATGGCTCCTGGCCGTTGTCCCTCAACCCTGGCCTGGGACAACATCATACATTTTTGCACGCTCACTGTCATCTCTAAGTCACCCTTTGAATTCTACTAAAAGTCATGTTTTGGTTTTTTTCTCCCCTAAGGACTGAATACCTCTTCTATCTGAATTCTGAGAAGAAATCATTTTTGTCTTCATTTAGACAGTGGATAAGATCCAAATGGTTCCTGGAAGAGAAAGATTTATTCCAGACAGACCTGCTGTGACATTTCCCCATTGATTTACATACAGACAGACATAGTAGAGACAGACATACATAGATGCCCATATACATTAGCTATATCTCTCTACCTCTACTTCTACCTCTACCTCTATCGCTATCTCTATCTCTATCCAGTCACACACAATGCACTGCAAAGATATGTAGACAGAGCTCCATGATGCTTTTGCTCATATTGTCCTGGAATCAAACCAGAGTGACATTTCCTGAGTTAAGGCAGAGCTGCTTTCATTCAAGAGGTCATTTGGATTAGACAAATCTTATTTTCTTTCCTTGAGAAGCTGAGATTTTCTCAGGAGATCCCACTCACATGTCCATGACCTGCATTTCACTGTATGATGGTTACTGTATATTTACATTCCAGTGGCACCTGAAGAGGGGAAAGAAGATTTTTTTTTTTTTTTTTTTTTTCACAAGGTCCTGGGTAGGTTTGTGCCTCTTGGGCTTTAAGACTATGTGTGGTGTCTGCCCTACCATCAATCCCTCATCTAGCTGGTCCCAACTGTGCCTGCAGGTATTGCACTTAAACCTCAAGGTTGCAGAGCTGCTACACACTTAGGGCTGTTACCAGTTTAGGCATATCTGAAAATAGTTCTGATTTCTTTATAACACACCACATACGCATACATTCCTGTATAAATGGGCAAATACTTGGGTAGTTGGTCTATGTAGAAAAAGCCTTCCCTTTCAAGAAGCCACCTGATAAATATCTGCTTCTGAAATAAATCCAGAAGTTTAGGACTGGGGTTTTGGTGTAGACAAGGAACAGGGTGAGAAACATCACTGAAAGAGATGTTTGTATTAAGGATATTAGATGCTGGAGAGAAAGGAGCTGGTGGCCCAGTGAATGCTTTCATATTGAGAGGTAACAGTGCGATTATTTTCTTCTTTGGCTTTCCTGCCTTTGTCAGCAAAGGAAGGACCTAAGCACTGAATGTACTTTGTAGAAGACTCTTCACCACCTCCAGGTAGAAGATTACAGGACAGACAGGTCATGGAGAGTCCATCAGTCAGCTTGAGAACAAAGATATTGGGCTGCTTGGGAAAAGGCAAGAGGGCAAAATCCTAATGCTCAGGAGTCCAGTAATATTTACGCTGCTGATAATGTCACACTAAGGGGGCTAAGACCAGCTGGACTTAGTCTGTGAGATCTCATGCTAAGGCTGCATAGGTCTAACAGTTTCCATGCCTTAGCTGGATTCATTTGGGACTTGGCTCTCAGTCAACCATGGTCAACACGTGATCCTTTCCACTGCCCTTCTAGGAAGGAGTGTGGCTGGCATGCTCCATTACCTTGGCCAGTCTTCGTTGGGAAACGTTCCCAGGGAGCGAATGGGTGTTTAATTGCTCTCGCATCCCCAGGGAGAGTCTTGAGATGCCTGTTGGCAAGGGCAGAGTATGCCTGGAGGTAGATGGGGAATGAAATTTTGTTACTGCCTTGCATCAGGCCCCTCCTGGTGTCCAGAGGACTTTGCTCTTTAGATCCCCTCAGCCAAGCACTGCTCATGAGGGTGCAATTTACAGCAGACTTTGTGTGGGTGGGTCTGCTCAGAGAAGAGTGATACTAACCCAAGCACAGAGCCAAAGAGCTTTGCTTTCCCAAGGATGACGTGAAGATAAAACAAATTATGGCTAAAAAATATTTCGCAACATGAAATCTGGAAGCTGTCAGGAACATGGAATTGCAATTACAATTCTGTCCTGCGCTCAGCCACACCATAAAAAGAAGGTCACTAGGATCCTTCTGTTGATGATAGCCAGGACACGTCTATTGCTCTAGGTATGGTGACTGCAAGAAGGTCATTAGGCAGAGGAATTTCTTTACGGAGAATAATTTTATTATTTCAATCTGGAAACTGCAACTTGGCTTGAGAGTAGGGCCAATCAGGAGGCATAAACTCTGCAAGGGCAATAGAACTAGCTTAAAAAATTCATATCCACACATGCCCTTTCTGTTTTCACCTCTGAGAGATTGTTTCCAGGGAATAAATAACCCAGTCATTCATGAGTCCATTGGGCAAATATAGCCCTTTCTTGGTCTTGTAGGCTTCAGGTGTCCAGAACAGATGAACATACACTAGCGTCTGAGGCAGGGGTTACGGTGGGTAGAGCAGAGAGCAAATATAAAAGTCTCCTAAGTATTGCCTGTGACTTTAATTCAGCAAAAGACTAAGGCATGTGCTTAGCCTGAAACTGTAATGCAAGCAATAGTCACTTGTCTACTTAAAGCTAGGCATGTGGCTAAGTACTTCGCTGGGTCGAGGCCAGCTTGTGGAGTATGATGCTACTAGATGAGTAACCAGTAGCGAGGACTGGATCCACACACATGTGGAGTGAAGGCATCACCCTGATCTGCGGGCTGAAGTGCATAGCTCAGGCCGAGGTGCTTAGGTCCTCCTGGCCCTTTTCGCTGCGTGGGTGTAACGTACGTGAGCACAGGATGAGTGAGAGAAGCTGAGAGTGAACGAAACGAAGACGTATCTCAGTGCCTAAGCTCTGGGTCGTGCGCTGGAGGACAACCAA
>NW_010565057.1:0-1951 GCF_000687285.1 Phaethon lepturus
GCCTGAGAAAGGGAAGGGGTGAGAGCCGGGAGATGCTCCCTGAGCCTTTAAGTCCAGGGCCCGGTAATTATCTCAACGTATTTCCCTGTATAGTGCTTATTGAGAGTCACCTTAAAGTTGATATTTTCCCCGGTCGCTGTTTTCAGAAGGCATTTGCAAAGGCCCAACTGCAGTAACAGTTAGGAAATTTCTTCTAGATTTCCTTCAGGCTAAGTTTATTCAGTGCCGTTTATTGTCGTGCCGACATTTTCTTTTAATCTAACCATACCTTTCCTCCCACAGCACTTACCCCTGCCGCATTTGCAGGCATATTCCCTCACCTAGCCTTCTCCCAGGACAAAACAGGCTTTGCTGCCTGGTCCCCTCTCACTTCACGTTTTTGAGCACCCGAGCTCTTGCGGAGGCAGGCCGGCGTGCGGGGACGCTGCCGAGCCTCTCCTCTGCAGCAAGGGCAGCGTCGCCCGTTTTCTTAAGTTTTCTCACAGGTCTTTGCGAGGCAGAGCCTTTTCTCAGAGACACAGCCTCTGGAGCCCTGGGATTAGATGAGAATTTCTGCCCTTATCTCTGGATAAAGGAAGTTTCCAGCCCTTGGCTTGCGAGGAGAGGACAGCGTGCCTCGCTGTCCTCAACAACAGGTAAGCAGCCCCTGCACGAGCTCAGCGCTGACAAACGCTGCTCTCAGGCCGGGAAAAAATCCAGAGCAAGCAAAATAACCGCAGAAGGTGCGGGGTCCTCGCGCTTGCTCGCTGTCCGGCTCGCAGCTCGGCAGAGCGGCATGCGTGCACGGGGCATCGGGCTCCCGGCGTTCCTGCATAAGCATGTTAGTCCTACGTACAAATACACTGGGAGAAGTTACATATCAGACAGTGTTTTGTTTACTGAACATACAGTTTCTATTAAGAGTTGGAAAGGGTTATAGACTAGGGATAGTAATTGTGTTGTTGTATTGACTTAACCTAGTATCTGACACGGGATTAAATATTCATCATTCCTTTGCTTTAAGTATTTGTGCCGATAAATGGCCTTACCTGGGCTGCCCCTCTCATCTGGGAGCAGTCCGGGTCGAAGGAGGGAGCAGAAACCGGGTATCTCCCAGCTTCCCATCAACGGCTGCCAAGCTCAAGAGGGAACCTTGAGGTTACACACACAGGTCTACCGCAGATGAAGTGAGACCTGGAGGCTACGTGAAGGAATTAATAGTAACTTACTCAATTTTTCTGACTTCCATCTGGTTTACAGTCATTCGAGTTCAAATCTGAAACGCTACCGTCCATCGCTCTTAAGTAAGTAGATGCATCCTCCACCAAAGGCTGTGCCTGCAGCAGGGGAGCCGGGTTGCACGCTGATCCTTAATATTGATGATTTGCATTAAAAGTGGGAATATACCTCTCTCTATTTCATGTTCTCTCTGGTGCCTACAGCCCCATGAAAACCACAGTAACACCCACATGATGCCAACTAAACCCGAGAGAAACAGAGCGCGGCAGAGCAGATGTGGAAGGGCATCCTCGTGTCGTAATAGGCCGTATACCGGTATTATGGCCCTGGTAGTACCGTGATTCAAAATGAACGGGATACTAAACGAGACGGCAGGCATTAGGTGGGGCCCTTACAGCACTGCCTTACCAGCCTTGCGCCCTGCGCGGCCCAGCTTCTGCATTCTAACAGCTGAAACAGTATTGCCGAGCTTGGTAATAATTTGATCAAATGTATACAAATATTTAATATATGTTTACGTAGCTTACATGTGGATGTGTGTATATATACGCACACACAATGGCGAGAGAAGCACCGTGAAGTATCATGATGAGGTCGCTCATCGTGACGTAAGGAGCCCACATCACAACTAGTTCCTCCTGCAGCAAAGTTGGCTTTAGGGAAGGGCGACCACGGCGCTGGCCAGGCTGGGCAGCGCAGATCAGACCTTCTCGCGGCCGTGCACCCCCTCCGA
>NW_010565058.1:0-4224 GCF_000687285.1 Phaethon lepturus
CCCCCAAAAAAAAGAGAGAAATCTTGCTTTAGTTCCTTATGCTGATGTGCGTCCTCTGTGGCTGTGACTAATAAGAGCACATCTGCTTAGGACATAGCTTCTCTCTGCCCAACAGAAGAGAACCCCTTTCCTTGCAGGTTGTTGTCTAGCTTTTTTACAATCCCAAAGTGTGACTCCATGCTGTGAGATGGGCAAAAGTGATTCAGTGTTTGCCTAGGACTGGGTAATGAAAAGTTAACTGCAAGGATCAAGAATCTGTCTTGCCCATGCATATTGGTCAAGCATTGGAACAGGCTGCCCAGGGAGATGGTGGAGTCACCATCACTGGAAGTATTCAAAGAACCTGTAGACGTGGCACTTCAGGACATGGTTTAGTGGGAATGGTGGTGTTGGGTTGGTGGTTGGTCTTTTCCAACCTGAATGATTGATTGTGTGATAAAAGCAATCAAAAAGCTGGTCTTACTCATCTTCTAGGCTCCTCCTGTGGTACATGGAAAGAGGTAAGCCATTGCAGGAGATGAGGCATCCTGTCCTAAAATAGGCACCTCTGGGGTATGGCTCACCCTGCCTATATCCCAGGGAGCCAAAAAAGAGGGAGGTGAAGAGAACTATAGGTTCATCTTACGTTTGGCATTTCCAAGCCCCACTCTCTCCACCTGTGAAATGCTTTTATCCTGTGCTGGGGACAACCGTCTCTGTGTGTGATCCTCACAGAACACATACACTGGCCTTTTGTGGAAGCCGGAGAGCCTCTCGCCCATCAGAGGCATTGTCTTTTTCAATCTTCTTTACATTATTTCCTTTTTCTGATGAAAGCTTTCTAAAGGGTACTTGTGTGCTGAATACCCATTGCAGATAATGCACATTATGAAATCCAAAAGGAAGGTTGAGATTAAATGTCACGCACTTCACAGTCGGGGAATTGAGAGAGCCTTGTTGATCTGTGCATAATTCGGGGGTTGACAGCTCATGCATAAGCAAACGTGCACATAGACGTACACCCATGCACGCACAGAGTCTTTTCCCCTGACTTAGCAGCAAATAAAAGCAAAGTCAGGTTTGTATCATCAGCTCCCGGGGAGGGGGGATGTGGGTGGGCACAGCAGTTGTGGTGAAAGCCTGTGTGTTCTTCAGGGCTGTTTGACCTGAGAAGCACGCTGGCAAAAGCGATTGCTTCTTGGTAGTGCTGCGGGCCCCCTCTGCCTTCCTCCCCTGCGCGGCACCGCGCTGAGCTGTGGCCGCTTGGCTTTTATGCGTACGGGTTTCATCTGACCGGGAGGATCTTCTGGGAGCCGCTGGCGTGCGGACGGGCGGTATTGATGTGAGGTTCACCCCGAGGTTGCCACGGTGCTTTCCCCTGCCAGCAGGGAATGAAGACAGACAGAAAAAAAAATTGATGTCGTGCTAAGCTGGTTTGTTACTCAGGCCAGGAAAGGCATTTCTGCTTCTGACACGTCATGTGTAATGAGCCGAGTGCTGCCCGGGGGTCCGAGGCCAGCTTCCTCAGCAGCACGGGGTATCACGAGCAGACGGTCGGCACGGTGGGGTACGGGGCCCGGGCAGTCGCCTTTGAGATGCTACATACGCATGGCTGGACGTGAGCCGCGCGAACTTGGGCGGTAGGTTTCCTTTACATATACAGCTGGGAAAAGTGAGGTGCGGGAGGTGGAATAACCCAGTCTTGGTCGCATGGAGGGGCAGCAGCGCTGCCAAACCTCTAGCCTGGTGTTTCGGCTTTTAGGCATGCTCGTCTGCATGCTGGACTGTAATGCTGTTCCTGAAAGTAGCTGGTTTCACTTCGGAGCGCTCCGTTGCAGGAGAGAGTGGTATTTGTGGCTCCTCCTTGCAGTTCTGGGGGATGCTGCAGTTCTGGGGGATGCTGCAGTTCTGGGGGATGCTGCAGTTCTGGGGGATGCTGCAGGCTGGTGCTCCACTGACAGGTCCCCCTGCCCCGCTAGTGGAGTGATAGGAATTTCTTTTAAGGTGGTTTGCCACCAACCGGTGAATTAGCAAAGCCTGCGCTAGCTCTGCCAGCACCTATCTAGAAGTTTCGCTCTTCTAAATCTGGCCTCCCAACTCCTGTTTGCCCAACATGGGGGATTTTGCATCTAACATTTTTAGCATTAACCTGTTGCTATAGAAACCGCTAAGGTGTCAGAGGGAGGTTTTTGCCACTTGGGGATAGGCTACCAAGTAGTCAAAGTACGTGTTTTGTTGGGAGGCTTTCTGCTAAGCAACTCCCCAAGCCCGTCTGCATGCCTGTGCTTATTTTGAGTCTAAGGAGCCACGAGGGAGTGACAAACCTGGAATTGTAATTGCATGCAAATAAGCAGGGCTTAATATTGGCAAATTGTTTAGGGAGGAAGCGAGAATGTGTTTCCAAGCTGCAGGTGGTGGGTCCAAGTGGTGCGTACGGTAGTAGTCAGGGCCGGGAGATGAAAGGTGGTATCGGCCTCTAGCACAGTAAATGGTTAACCTAGAAGCAGGAGCCAAGTCCCTGGCTGACATCTTCCAGCGGGGAGTCTGGGACAAACTGCTCCCCTGAGACTAAAATATCGGTGAAGGCCAAAAAAACTCATCTGGTCTGGCAGCCTGAATTGTCTCTACTAAGCAGTCTCAAGAGATCGTCACCGTGCAACGGGACCCAAAGTAAGTCCACACAAATCAAACTGTGTCTTTTATTTGCATCTTTTTATAAAATTAATATATAATTGGTTTATTAATATGTAGTTTATTAATAGCTATAAGTTATATATTTATGTAATTAATAGGCTTCTACAGGATGTAATATGGGAAATGCTCTGTAACACAGCATTGGTGACAACCAAGCTGTTGACTGATGGTTACTCGGGCCATTTCGTATCAGGCCCGACTGACTCTGTCATAGAAGCAATTTTTGTCGCTTGCACAACAGGAGGCATGAGTCCTGTGAGTGCCTATGTACCCGGGACTCGGGAAGTGTCCTGGCTAGACCAGAAGGCAGTTTCCCAGCTTAATGCAAATTTATTCATCTGCCCTTTTTCCCCCTGCTTTGTGTGTGCCTAGACTGCACATCTGGTCGTATTATGAGAGACTACGGGAGAAGAGGAACCCTTTGTTTTCTACAAAAATGGAAGAAAAAAAATCTGATGGTGCTGGGGCGTCCTGCAGCAGCCGTTCTCAGGCTGGGACCGCAAACCCACCCACGAAACAGGTCAGGAACCTGCTTTTGGGGTGCCAGAGTGGCACAGCCTTATTTGTTTCATCTTCCATTTCATGGTTGTAGACATGTAGGTAGTTCATAAACTGGTAGTTGCGTTGCGCTGGGTAAGTTACTGGACTGCAGATAAAGAAATAACATTGCTGGAGATGTAGTTCATCTTCTTTTGGAGGAGAATCTATCAAGAATGGCTTTGAGATCACCATCTCAGTGATGGTATACAGAGGGATGTTGTGCTTGTGTGTGGCTGAGGGGACCAAATCTCCCAAATTGTAATTTCTTAAAATTTCCTTTTGAGTTCTGGAAAGGGACAGAACTGGAGGATTGTTGGGAAGAAAGAGCATCGGCTTCCTGGAGGGTTTGTGAGTGGAAATTGTCAAGTGCTTGAGGGCACAATGGCAAGAAAATCTGGGGAAGTTTGAGGTTGCTGGGGAAAGAAGTGCCAAGAAGCTGCATTTTACTGTGATAATCCAGTATTCGGTGGTGGTGTGGGTAAGCGGCATGTGTCTGGGCTTCTCCCTGGTCCCAGGGTTACTCTCCACAGAGTTCCTCTGAGCCTGTGTCATTCCTCAGGTGTGAGGCAGAGGAGGTGAAATACTGAGTTGCATCAGATTTTGTATAAAACTGACCTTTATTACCCTGTTTGGTTGCAGGGCTCTCCTGGCTTTTTAAAGCTGCTCTTTTTCCAGTAGCAAGGGTTGATTTACTCTTCTTTTTTTTTGGTAGGTTTTTTATTTGTGTCTGTGTATGTGCATATGGGTTTTATTTTTCCTTCTAATGTTTCCCTGTAGAAATCATCTGCAGGACAGATGGCCCGCTAAGCTTCTGGGGCTGTCTCCCACAAACACCTGTCTAAGGCAGCTGGGAAATCAAAGAGGAATTCTTCTCTTCTAATGCCCTTAAAGAAAAAGTACCAGATCCCAATATGTCTTATTTCCTTCTCTCTCATTCCTCCCATCTCCCTGGGAAACTTCGGTGCTCGGTGGTGGCCGTGGGGGTGAAGGCGAGGGGCTGGGGGCCGGCTG
>NW_010565059.1:0-6178 GCF_000687285.1 Phaethon lepturus
GGAGCCAGCGACGAGCCCCTGCCCCGGGCGCGAGTGGGAGGCAGAGGGGAGAGAGGAATAAGTTTCCTTAGGAGGTGCAGAGCTCCTACAAACCTTAGTCCAGAGGCACTCACCAGCCCTTCTTCAAGCTCCAGGTTTCTTCTCCTCACTGCCACATCCCGTGGTTGGGTGACGGCACAGAGCCCCTCCGAAAGGATGCTTACAGCTCAGGCTTTTCTGGGACTGAGGAGCACTGCAGCATCTTGGAGCTCAGTCACTCTCCACCTTTGTTTCCTCCAGAGTGAACGGACAAAACTCAAACTTGGATTATATGGCCGTCATGCACAACGGCAGCTTCAGCTCTACCCAGCCCTTCCAGGTTACCTTAACGTGCAGCTTGATGATCCTCAAGTTTCCCTTTGACACCCAGATGTGCAACTTGAGCATAGCTTCATTTCTCTACCCAGGTACAGCAGCAAGCTGAGTTTTGCCACAGCTAGGCTAAATTTGCAGGAGGAGGAATAGATGAGATGGACCCTGGCTAACTCCTGGGTTCCCTTAGCAGCACCACACGCTCACGCTCGGTTAGTGGGGTTGAGGTCATCTAACACCAGGGAAAATGAGCTAAAACACTGTCATTCTGTTTTGGCATGTTTCCCAGTAACATCTCTGGAAGCATCTGGATGTTCTGTGGCAAGTCCCCTGCCAGGACTGGTCTTTACAAACCAAGAGACTAGCAGGCTTCCTCCAACAAAGCCACTTGTTCACATATGATTTTGCAGGACTGATCTTGAAACATACCTGAAAGCTATGGAAACAAGAGGAAATTAAGGACAGTTTCAGGGATCCAAACTGCAGTCAGACTTCATCCCAAGAGGAAGGGTTGAAACATAAGCAGAGGTGACACAAAACCGTCCAGTTCCCATCTGCAAAGGACAACTGTCCTAATTCACCAGACATTTCCCCTCTGATCCACATTCCCAGAGGTCCATCAGGTCTCTTCACCAGAGTCCTTTTTAATTTCTCCCTGATGGGCTAAGAAACCTCAGCAGCGTGAGAAACGTTGCCTTTCCCCATCTGCATGCAGCCTTGGTCGGAAAGGAAAGGGAGAGGAAATAACTGACCTCTAATGAATACCTAAATTCTGCAACTTCTCTCCTCTTCTGCCTCCTGCCCAAGCAGTAACAGACCTTGTCATGAAGACGAGACGGACACCAGCTGAGATGATGAAAGACAGCCAGAGTTACTTCCTAACTGATGGAGAATGGAAGTTCACCAACCTGAGCATCATTGAATACATAGAAAAGCTGGATGATGGAGAATTTTCTGTGGTCACTTACGTGGTACGGCAGTACTTTCATATTATATTGCACTGATTGGCCACCAAAAAAAAAAGTATGAAACGAGATAATTTTCTACATTAGGGAACAAACATTTGCCCAACACAGTAAGTTATCTCCTGCTCACCTAAATTTTGCCCATCTTCTTCAACAGATTTCCATGGAGAGACGACCCACTCTGTATATTTTGAACCTGATCCTCCCGACATGCGCCCTGTATCTGCTGGATATGGCTGTGTTGTTTGGACCCAGCTCTCTCGAGGAGAAAATCAATTTCCAGGTTGCCATCATCCTTGGCAGCTCCATGTTAGCTGTGATCCTCAACAACATGCTCCCAACTTCCTCCAACAAACCACCCATAATAGGTACCCATCTTTATTGTATAAAAAGTAACCGATTTTTACACAGGTGACAACTCTAAGGGAGGTCTTCGGGCATTTATGGACAGGTTCATGAACATTGAAGTCATGAACAGCTAAGCTTTATCAGCTTGCCGGAGTCAGAAATTTCCTCCCTTCCCTACCAGGCAACGGAAAGCAGACAGGATTACGTTCAAGAGAACGATGCCACATAGCAAGGGCTTGCTTTGTTTTCGTATTGTTCTGCAGTGGTATTCTTCTTGGGCACCTTCCTGCTCATGATCATGGCTGCATTAGACACCTTCTTCCTGTTGCACCAGCAGCACAAATCCCTACGCTTAGACAAGGTTCTTGGAAGCTTCCAGCAAGGTAAAGCAACCCAAAACCTCTTAAACAAATAGGTCGGTTACCTGCACTTTACTGCAGGTTCCTTTGAGCAAGGGTGGGCGTCCTCAGGGCGACCCGACAGCATCTGTCGCGGCAGTCGCTCACCAGCCCCCCGGTACTGACACGTGCTATTGGCTCTTCGCAGACGCGCACACCGGGCTGGCGAGGAGAGCCGTGACCAACCAGACCACGAAACACCTCGCCAAGGCAGGCGCCCAACCGCTGAACCTTCCCAAGAAGGCCCAGGAAACGGGGCAGCCAGCCAAGCCCCACTGGCAGCCGCAGAAGCGGGACCTATTTTTGCCAGTTCTGGAGAAGGTGCTTCTCTACAGTCACTTCTTCCTGTCCCTGGTTTTTTTTGCTATTATTTCTATAAAATGGAGCCGCTAAAGACCCAGCTCTGCACAGTGCTCATTCAGTCTTTCTCCATTGTATTGCTTCTAACCCCTCCTGCTTGATTTTTTTTTTTCTGCTTGATTCATAGAGCTGCAGTTATTTCAGCTGCCTAAATTAAAAAAAAAAATTCCACAAACACACAGGTATGAGATCTGCATGCTTACTGCTTTGCACCCCAGTTCAGTAGAACTACATATGTTCTTAAAGCATTCTGTGTGCTAGCAAGGTACTTGAACAAAACAATTGTGAGATCTGGGAATACATTCATTCTATCCATCTGTAATTCTTACCACAAACATGACCATCAGAAAAGGGAGTTAATGCCCTTCTCTTATGGAGACGTTTCCATTTTGGGGAATGGTGTTTAACAATTCCACCTCAGATAATTAAACAAAACAATGCAAGTCTGAAGCGTTTGTACTATTGTTTCTGTGAGATCCGTATCATTCAGAAAACCAGAACAGAGAGAACAGTAGAATCACCACGATTACAGGAGTGATACTTGGGATGTTTTAAAAAAAAAAAGGCAACTTTAAAAAAAAAATACATCTCAACACATCTACACTCCTTCAACTCCTTTTGCAATTGGCTGCACCTAAACCATCACAACCAACCTTGAAAACAGCCCTAGACCTCTGCCTGTAGAACTACTGAGACCTATCTCCCACTGCATCACAGGTCACTACTAAATACACTCCAGCATCTCGAAAGGCTTTATGTGTTCAACTTCTCAGCAACTATTTGCCTGCAATGGCAGAACTACATTCCCTGCACCACGTGGTTACAGAGGTGAACAGTTATTTGCATTACAGAAGGACTCAGCTTTATCAACAGGTCTAGCTGGGATCTTGGTCCTTGCTACAAAACCAAACTCACAGGTAGAAAAGACAAAATACAGGAAAACGGGGCTATTTGCAAGTTAGTGTACTGTTCCATGTTTCTCAAAACCTTGCAACCTCATGTCTAAGATCTAAGCCACAGACAGGAAGGAAAGTACTTTATTTAAAAGACCACAGAGTCAGACAGTAATTAGACAAACTGCTTCCGGTCAAGTTCACAGATCAGCAATCGCTTTGTGGGGCCAGTACGGGTATTTCTCCTTGTCCAGTTTGGTTTCAGGGAAGGCTTCGTTCAAATCTTCAAATGTCATCTGGTCAAAGGGAATCATGCTTCTGAGCTTCTGAAGCTTGAAGGGGGAGCAAAGACAAACACAAGTCACTTGTCAGCAAGAAAGAGCAAAGCACACACAAAGGCATCAACAAGGTGTGTGCCAGGCTGGGTTAAAGAGAACATTCACTAGCAAAAGACTTACTTGTTGCTCGTACTGGGCAATACGAGCTTTGGAAGCCTGCACATATTCAGCACTACTCTTTGCCTGCAGGAAAGCAGAGGATGTGGTTAATATGGTTATGATACAGACAGTGACCTAGAGCTAACCTGCAACCCCATGCTTTAAGCTGACACTAATATTCATCATCATTACACGAGGTAAGTGGACAGAATCTTGATCAAATCCCAGGTAGCCAAACCTTTCTGCATGCAGAGATCCTCTTGCTTAGCCAAAAGCTAGAGATGCATGTGAAAACCAGAGCCATGCTCCAGCTCAGGCTGCCCTGCCTGTGCAGATGTACATACAGAATATCCCTTCCCATCCTCACAGAAGTCAGAGACAATCCCAGCATGAGAGAACAGTTTAAACACTTACAGCTTCTTGCTCTTGGGCATCAATTTTGGCACTTTGTGTATCCACTGGCTCAGGAACCTTTAGTGCACTGAACTGTTAATTGAAAGACAAAGACCTTTTATGCAGTTTGTTTGATTGAAATTATCGTTCACACCAACGTCATTTTCCCCAGCAGCAGGGGAACATTACCTCCTTTCTTCCTAGGATATGCTTACAACAGTGTAAGTTAACGAGCTTTCTAAAACTGATCACTGCAGCTTGACAATGTCCTTCACAAGCAGCACTGCTCACCTGTGAGCTTAAAGCAATCTATTCCAGCGTATACTACCATCAGGACACGTAAATAACTACACACATCCATCACAGCACTGTGAACAGCAAAGCACAGCATTGTGAGGAAGCAAGACAGTCTAATACCAAAGACTTATCATATCGCAGGCTTATTTCCCCCAAAACAAAACTCCCAGATCCATCTGAGGTCACTGGGTCCTCCCAGCCTTGGGAGGCCAATTTTCATAGTGCCAGTGACACCACATGCCCTTCAGCAAAAGCCTTGCTCACGCTTTTCAATTCCTGCTTATAAAAAGAATGGCAACCCCTGCGGGCATCAGCTAGCTTTTTGCACATTTCACAGTATGCAGAGCCACACTTGCGACCTTCTTTCATTCAGTGAGTTAGAGAAATACTTCAAACCTTTGCTTCAGGAGAGGCACTACCTGAATTCACCCCTGCAGCCAAAATAATTTATCAAGTTTTCTTTCAGCAGCTTTGTCATGGTACAGTGCCATAGGTTTCCTCTGAAAGATGGCACTGAAGTGACTTCCTTGAGGTTAGCAATGCCAACCTGCGGGGTGTGAAGCTGGGGCACCTGCTAGCCAAAACCAACCTCCTCTGCCAGTTCTGGTGTTTTCTCCATTCTCCATTTAAACCTCCAAAAAGCAATACCCAGCTGACAAAGACACTTACCTTCTTCTGAAACTCATCCACAATGCCAGCTTTAGCAACAGTAGCCTTGTAGTGAGCCCAGTCAATGGTTGGGGGCTTCTCTGGCAAGGCAGCCATCCTAAAGAGATGGAGAAGAGCAGTCATGGCCAGTGCTAGAAGCAACCCTGTGCTCTCTGCCACAGTTACTTTCCAGAGTGTCAACAGAGCCCACTAAGTTTAGTTTAAAAGTCTTCAGGTCCATCATTAACAAGCAGAGACGAACCATTTCTGCAGATCTCTCTGCTCTTGAAACAGACTTCGCTATACAGACAAGAAGTGTTCAGCCTGCAGCCCTGCTCCACTTCAAACTACTACAGGGCATCTCCGAGTTCATTCCTGTAAGAAAGGATTAGGCAGTTTTCACAATACTAAGCTAGAGGCAATCAGCAACATTAACTGTAACAGCCAACAACATTTCTATCAAGCAGCAGAAGCTGAAGCATTTGAGAAGACTCATGAATTTGTATTGTATGTACAGCATTTAACAGAATAACAAAGCTTGCAAAACGTTTTGAACATGCCAAAGCAAACTGCTTTTTTATGTTGCGGCTATTGTTTTACTCCAGGCAGGATTAACTAAAGATGATTTGCCAAAAAAGGCCACCAGCTGTCTTGAAGGTGACACACTTTAATGCCTCTCAGAACACTGCTGCAAGACTACAGTTACCAGCACCGGCTCAAGCCGCCCCCCCCCGCCAAAAGCCGATGCCGAATGGGTTGAACTGCCCCCCACACAGGAGCTGGGCAGGCACTCACCGGGCCGACAGCGCGTCACTGCGGGTCTTCAGGGCGTTGAACATGGCCCTCTGGTTGGGGGGCACTCTCTCGGCAAAGGCTGCCCAGTCAATGGCCTTGATGGCAGCTCTGCGGCCCGCCATGCTTCCAGGCTGCTCCAAGGAGAGAGGCGTTATGCTGGGGAGAAGCAGGCACGGCCCGGCAACCGCGGGGCTGGGAAGGACGGCTCCGGCCCGGGAACGCCAGCACCGAGCCGGCCAGGCAGCACGCCGGTGGTAGCGGTGGTCCCGGACCGTCCTCCCTGGCCGTCCGGC
>NW_010565060.1:0-13195 GCF_000687285.1 Phaethon lepturus
TGCTGGTCTCTGTGACAGAGGATATAACTATTTAACTTGATTGAATCCAGGTTGCTGGATACACACTGCGCCGGCCGCTGCTTGCTGCAAGGAGCAGACCCAAACAGCATCACCCCACTCCAGCCGGCCCGGGGTTCGCACAGCCAAGTGGAGTAGAAACCAGGGCTGGGACCCCACAGTGAGGAGAGAATTCCTTATAGACATTCCAATTTAAACTGATAACTCCTAACAGATTTTTTCTTTCCTGTATAAAAAAAATACAGCTTTTTCCAACTTATGTACTATTTTGCACTGTAATAAATCAAGTGCCAGAAGGAGTCATCTCATGTCCTTTTATGAAAAGATGGTGTATACACAATCTGATCAGCACAGAACCTGCAAGGGAATAAAGCAAATTCCACTTGGCGAAAACCTATAGAGGATCTAGATTGGAAATTGTGGAAGTCTCTAGTGCAGTCTGAATTTTCAGAGGTTTATAATTTGCCAAAATCTGGGAGAATGCAAAGGCAAATCCACTAGCATATATACCATGTCTTTGCTCCAAGAAACTCTTTTAAGTGAGCAGCATTTTTTCAGCAAGTACGAAACAACATACTTTTTGTATAATCTAATTATCAGAGACGGCTGCAATGTTTTACCTGAAATTTTTCAAATATAATCAACCCAAAGCCTGGTAAAGTTATGAACAATGACAACAGGATTCTGCAAAGGTTGCCTTGTACAATCTCAATTCTAAGCAATCGTAGAAGTCCCACCCACCATAGCTACTTACATTACTGGAAAGTAAGTAAATAAGTATTTGATATTCTGGACACTAACAGATGCTTTAGAAAAAAAAAAAAAAAAGACATGGCTGTCTGTATTGTTTTCTTAAACGTGTGCTAGCTGGTTCTTTCCACTTCTTACGAGAGGACATAAAAGCCAGACCGGTCTCTTTGATATCTCCACAAACGAAGAGACTGACATGATCTGTCAAGATCAAGACACTGAAAAGCTGCGTACAGCAGAGTCAGTACTCAGTCTGACTGCTGAGATTGACCTCCCTCTGCTAAGGCCTTACCAAAGCAACAGAGTAGATGTAGGATGTATTAATAAAAGACCATGCTAGTGAGCAAACTTACATTGTTATAGCTTGTGATATGGAAACAACTTGTGAATACGAGCCAAAAAAACCCCAACCACCCCAATTTCTTTTTTTTTCATGGTAAAAATACCCTTATTTGAAACTATCCAGCCCTTAAACCAAGCAAGCTACAGGAGCACATTTATCCTTGTCTATATAACTGGGAATTAGACTTCTGTCCAAATTCACTTTTAGAATTTGCAGCCCAAATTTCACCTGTCTACGTAAATCTCACCTGGTTTACAGCAGCCACATTCAGCAATACTTGGGCAGTAAACATACTGAATTTCTCTGTAGTAATTTTGAAACACAAATATTATGATCTATATTCACATTCTGATTTCATTTACGCAAAAGTTAGTCTGCATGTCTTTGTTTACTAAAAAGAAATTGAATACGTAAGATCGGCAACAGAGGTGAAGAATACTTTTCAACTCACTTGCTCAGATTCCAGATGGATAAACTGACATAATTTTACAGACTTAAGTGGGTAAAAAACTATGGGTCACCTGCGTCAGTGGCATACAGATACAATTCTCATAATTTAGGACCGGATCCACAGATAATATTATCCTTACCACAGTTCCAGACAGCATTTGTGGAAATACAACTCTGATGCAGCTAAGCTACTCTGGAGAAAAGACAAGGGGATGACAGCCAGAATAATTAGCTGCTCCTCTTGGAGCTCCACAAGGCTTAGGCTGAGTGGGGGAACACTTGGCCCTGAATACAACCTGGAAGAGACTCGGAACTGTTGTGCACTGGACAAAGTTGTCGGTACCTGCAAAGGCATGGTTTAAGGATGCCAAATCACAGCCCTGCTCTAATCATGTCTCCTTTCCACTTCCAGAAAGTTGGAGCAAAAATAGCGCGGTGCCAAGACATCCATAGACTGAGAGATACTCACCATCTGAAAAAAATCCTAAGGGAAGCACACCCTATGGATGGGCTGGGACAAAGCAGCCAGAAGATCAAGATTTAGGACTGCTGGCTCTCACAACAGCTGTAGTTTGGAATCCACTGTATAAAAGATTTAGTATGTCTTATTTGTACTTTATTTATTTCACTGTTGCCCTTAAGTTTTTAATATATTCCCATAGCAGGTGCCCATGTATTTTTAGTTATCCAAATATATGTGTCTGTTATATTTTTCATCCCCTTAGATAAGGAGAATATACTACTTCCTTATGAAATAGATAACTGAGTTTAGATCTTAAGCTATTTTTAACAAAGCAGCAGTTCATGATGGCGATTACTTCATATACATACTAGAAGCCAAGTGTCAAATACTCCTGCTCAATTTCTCTAACAGCTGAAAGAAATTTTTTTTTTTTCTATTCTGATAACAGCTGAATGGCTTTCCTTCAAACTTTTGGGTTAAGGTAGATATGTAAGTTTGCAGCCCAAGATAATCAAGAAAAGCCACTGCAAACACAGACTTAAGATATAAAGTGGTATCTAAACTATATCAATAGCATCCTCTGAGAGTAAATCAATGACCCAGTTACAACAGCAATAATACTGCATATTTATATAGCAAGTTCCATCCAGGGATTTCAAAATGCTTCAGCGAATTATTAATCATCACAACCTTCCTGATGAACAGTTGTCTTTATCCTCATTTCAGAGATCAAAACACTGTAACACATCATGGTCTAAATGACTTTCTAGCTTCGCTCAAGAAATCCATAGCAGAGCCATCAAACATGTCCAGATATGAGGATTTCACATTTTAAACTGTCAGTCTAAAGTCTTACACTTTCAATGCAATGTGCTTTTGTATTTGATCTTTGTCCAGAACTTCAAACTTAATTTAAACTCTCAGTTTAAAGTCTTACCATTTGCATGCTATGTGGCCCACAAGAAAACACTGTTAACATAGTTGGAGACTTTGTATGAACAGAAGATGAACATACCTTTCCCACAAATGTCTTTAGCTAAATCATCAACACCTTGTTATTGTAGCACCACAGTATGCACGGATCTCAGAAATGGTGTTAAAGTGAGGAGAGAGTGAAGTATGTGGCTTTACATTCTTGAGAGAGCTATATTAGTTTGTACTTCCGAGCTGAGCGGGGCCACTTTCACACCCCTCGCTGAATGTGCCAGAGGTTATGGGACGCATGCGCTATGAGGAAGAATGTTCTTCAGTGAGATCCAAAACCGTGATTTTAATGGTTGTAATTCTCTGCTCCAGTATGACGGGTACAAAGATAGTTATGTCTTCCACTTCCCTTCCAAACGTGGAAGATAAAAACTGTAGCAAGACGGATCTTTTAATCCTGAAGTGTTTCTGTTGAAAAATACCCAAGACTAGTCTAATTGTCATGCTTGCTAGACACACGGAGGAATCATAATGTGCTACGTTTTTTCTTTCCTGAATAACAGTGCGGTTCTGTTTGCCTAGAAATAGGCATATGTAAAAGAAGCATTCTTGAGTTACCAGACCCTGAGATGTTGTGCTTTATTCAGCGACTTTCAGAACAAATTTGAGTTTCCAGTGCAGGTCTGAATCCTGTTTACCAAAGTAACTGCTTCCGTAAGGAAAGGGGTAGCTTTAAGAGACTCTGAAATGCTGAGGACTGGAATGCAGGAGACTAAAACTTCGGGAAAATAGATAAGCAAGTGGAATGCTGGTAGAACTTCCACCTTTGTATAACAGCAATGGTAAAAACAAACATATAAACATGAGATAACTTGTCACACGTTTCCTGTACTTTTACTTTAAGTGACTAACAAGAAGACACCAGGGTGTGTTCATTTTTCCCCTTCTTATCGTGAGGCATCAATACAAAAGAGAGCATGCTGCCCACACTGTGGCAGCAGCAAAATAAAATGGAATGGCCAAAGTATATTGAATGTAAGTTAATGATCCCACTCCAACAGCACTTAAAAGACATCTTGTCCTGGCAAGGTTTGCAGCAGGAACCAGTAACAGCAAATAAACTCAGAAAGTTAAGTAACTGGCAACATTTGCATGTGTTTAAATACTATTTGTTCCAAATGTGAGGTTCCTCTGAGATGTGCTCTTTGGATGAATTCAAACTCTCCATGAAGGTGACAAACGGTCTTGGGTAAAAATGACTTCAACACCGACGCTGAGCAAGTTCTGAAACCGCCTTTGGGCTCACTACACTGGGCAGCGCGGTGGATGACGCCATCAGACAATTAATCGCTGCCAGTAACTGCGGCGTCTTTCCTTTGGGAGCAGAGGTTTGCTGTTAGAGGTTTATAACATAGACATATAAGATGCTTATCCACTACAGTGATCTCTTCGAGCGCATGACAAGCTTAGGGGGATCCCTGAGAGGCCCTTTGGGAAGGCTTTTTGGCACTGCCTCTTGAGGGCATACCCAAAAATGCGGCACACATCACTGCTTATAGGCTCCACACAGCAGCCCTGCCAGTCTCTGGGGGTCTCCTTGGCTGCGCTGGTAACGTGCGACAATCACTGAACTTCTTTCTTCCCCCAAAATGCGAGGAAGGGGAAATCCCAACATCCTGAAACTGAAAGGAAATAGCAAATTAATTCCGATATTCTCATGAGCACCAAAAGGCCCATTGTCTGCCTGACCCACAGTTCTTGTTATCACCCTTTATGCGATGAAACTATGGGCCTTCTGTGGGCCCTACTATTTTGAATGAAATTTGTCTACAAGGGCATAACGCTTTACTGTTATGTACAGAAAATGTAACTATGGCCGTACAGAACAGCAAACCGTAATGTTGCGTGCCCTTTCTGGCTGGCAGTCGTTGGCAGAACAAAACTATTTGCAATCTTTTCCACAGCTGCAAAGTAGCCTTTGTGTATTCATTTCTCCAGGATGTAATGCTATGCAAAATGCAGAATTAATTTTTAATTTAAATGATTGTATCTTTCGGACCGTAAATGTGACTGTTGAAATAGCCCATCAGTTACCTAACCAATAAGATGTAGCAGGCATATGCACCTTTTCAGGGGCTAATTTTCAGATTGTTTCAATTTATTCTGTATGTATACTGCTGCAGAAAGCATGTGTGGCATTTAAATTATTTCAAATGGCATTAAATTATTTGGCCATAACCTGCAGAATTGTGTGCAAGTCAGAAAGGTAGCGATTTACTGAGAGAAAATTGAGGTCACAAACGTTTCTTGAAGACTGGAATGCTTCTGTTTGAGGTTGAGATTCCCTGCCTTCCTATGATCCCAGAACTGTAACACTAGGGAATTCAAAGTGCCTGACGTAGCGTACAACTCGATGTGGCGTACAAAGATCCCGTGTGAAAAAAATCCCTCTAACATCAGCCTCTTTACCGCCATCCAGAGGCAGTATAGAACAAATATTAATAATAACTACTTGCAAACACGACCCTGGAGACAAAAAAAGTTTGAAGAATAAAATCAGCCAAGGACTTTCAGCCCATCAGAAAGCAAACAGAAATGATGGAAGGTGTTGCACATATAGAATTTGTATCCACCAGTAAATGGCTAAAAAGGCAATGATAAGTTTGAAATAAGATTAAAGGTTGCGTGTTATTAAGATTTTACCAGCATGAATCTGGGATTTATACCAGCTCACACGACTGAAGCAAAAAAGGGATTATGAAAGGTATTTCAATCGTGTGCCAATAAGAGCTTCAAGTCATATCACATGGATCAGTTTATTCCTTTACCTTTAAGTATTGCCATCAGCAATATCTGCATACTACCTTACAATACAATGTTTGTTGTTGAGCGTCCCTTCCGAAAGCTTAGCTCGGTGAGAAAAATACACTGGGTTGAATTCCTGTCAAAACAGAAGGAAGTTTTATAAAGTAGTAAGAAAGTGAAAATACAGTTTTGCCTTGGACATATACTGGAAGCCCATGCATTTGCAAGGGACTTGGCTACCGCAGCTTGATAAATTTCCACATCAGCGTAGTAATAATGATGCACTGTGGGTGCTTTCTTGGACGATGGCAGAATAAAAAGGTGATTTTATCAGCTCTTGCACATTGTATTTTTAACCATCTACTTTGAAAAACAGCAAATTTTCAAAACTTTACTTAATTCTCCATCCATATTTTCTCTTCTCACTTACACTGGAAGTTTAATTTGTTCATGTCTTTCCGAGCAACCAAAAGGACAGGAATAGATAGCTTACAGTATTTTTATGTTTCTGCTTGTGAAACTAAACTCACCATTTGCTATTTAATAACTTATTTACAGAAACTGCTTCTTCAACCCGCACAGTGCACCCCTGGCCTCTGCTTGTGCGGTCCAGCCAGCTGCGACACTTGCTTTTTAAATCTTTTCACTCTAAAAGACTGACCAGAAATTTCTCTGTCCTTCCAGAAGCAGCCCCCACACAGACATAAGCAAGGCTGAAAAGATGAAGTTAGCCTTACGCAGGCTTTTTGTACTGGGTCAGTTCAACAGTTATTGATTTCACTGATCTTTCCACAGAATTTCATAAACTTTGCTACTCCTTCCTAGTCTACAATATAATATGGCATTAAAGTAGCTTTCTCTGAAGAAGTGGTTCAAGTGCACTAAACCGACAATAAAAACAACCTACGATATCATAAACATGGTCTGGGAATTAAATTAAAGCTAAAAACTTTGCGCAGATGTTCAGGTAAATAACTGCTGCTGTTAGCAAGAAGGTCAGCACTTTTATTTGACAATTCTAAATTTTGGGTTAATAATAGGAACAAAAAATTTATCTTAAAGTTGAAACTGGACTACATGTTGGTACTGGTATCTGCCATATTGCCATATCTCAATCCTAGAACTACAACATACAAATCCAACAGGTCATCTAAACCCATCTAAACATCTAAGAGTTCCTCTTAGAGATCCAGCTGAGATGGGGAGTCATCCCCCCCGTAAGGATGAATGGGGGGCATGAGGGTGAGTGGGAGGGGGCAGGCATGTGGCCTTCGCCCGTGCCATCGATGCTCTACGGGTTTGGCAGAGCGTGCCCGCTTCAAGGCACCGCTGAGGAACTGGGGACTGGACTGACACTCTGTGCTGGATGAGGCTGAAAACTTTGCAAGTCAGACAAATCCAGAAAGGAGGTAACCAAACCCCCTGGGGAGGCCTGCAATGACAGAAGTGTCGCACAGTTTTGGCTTTTGAGACAAATCTTGGCTGAAGCTGAACTGGTAGCAGCACCCGGGACCACAAATTTAAAGCTACCCTGTTCTGTCTAAAGATGTCTCTCCTGCGAGTGCCGTACAGACATCCCTTCAGTTGTGTAAGGGGCCATTTAAATTGCTGGAGTTACACGCGCACTTACATGCTTGCGGGACTGTGATCCACGACAGTGTCTCGCTTCTAAGTAAGCTGGTGTAAAGCCTAAGAGTCAGTCACAAAATAGTTTACAAATAAATGGGTAAAGAAAATCATATGTACAAAGTAAGTATGTAAGAACCTGTTCTTCAAAGCTTGTATAAGCATTAGTTGTTCTCAAAGGTTAAAGAAAAGGTTATGGGCAAATTGAGAGTTCAGAATTTAAATGGTTGACATACGATGCTCAATACATATAGTAACGCTTTGTTTTAAACTACTGATGGTAAAAGTGTGAGGGGAAGAGTATTTTTGTTTTACCTATTTCCCTTTTCCTTATTCCTTGTAGTAATAACATATAGGTATAGGAAATTCATACAGCTATGATAATAATATGGTGTCAACCTGTGGAAACAAAGAAACTAATATTACTGAAAATCTCTTTCAGCACACTCCATTGAGCCTTAATAGTGGCAGCAAAGACTTCTAGACGTAGGTAATCTTTCTTGTCTGGTTACTACAATGCTCAGTTATAAGGAGATGAGTTAAGGGGTCTTTTGTAGTGTTAACCTTCATAATATCTACCTCTCTGGGGTTGAGTAAAACCTTTCAGATTTTCCAAAGACAGTTTTGATGCCTTAATTGCTATCTTTTTTTTTCAGGGCTAATTAACATCAGTTTGCAAAAATCTCCTGCAAGACATTGTAAAACATCACTTGTTAAAGAGATTGTGGGGCTTGCTCTTGACAAATGTGAAGTGACATTCTGCCGGTGTCTTTTGTAAGATCATATAAAGGACCTGGTTCATCTACCAGAAAAAGAAAAAAATCCCACCAGGAACCAGTGAAAAAGACAATACTCATCATACAGAGTTGCAGGGCTAAGTAAATGGTTCACACGTCTTGCTTGCATGAGATGAAAGGGAATGAATCTGAATTCATTTTGCATTTGATCACAGACAAGGAATGCTCCAGATCAAAGTCTGCCATAATAATGGAGACTAACTAAATGCAACTAGATCCAAAAACATCTGTCAAGGGTTTGATGTCTAAAAATGGAAATCCTTTATATTAATGTATTATTACATAACCACATGAGAACCGAAAGACTCTTGAAGTCTTATTTTGTTTTTGTGTATTGTGGCTGAGAAAATTCAACTAACATAACCTCCCAAATAAATCTAACACATTGAGAGAAAAGAGAATGAAATATAATGATGAGTCTTCAACCTCTGTTCTCGTGTATGATCAGACACTATTTTAAAAAAGGCTAACTGCAGAAGTGCTGGTGACCTGAATAAAATATATCAGCAGCATAGGAAATGAGTTTGATGGTTGTAATCCAATTTTCAGTGGACAAGGGTGCACATCACAAAAACCTTCTCTACAATTAGCACTAATTGGCAACTTTTTTGGCAGTCTCTTTACAGAGGCCAAAAATTGAATGGACATGGAGATTAAACTGTCCTTTCACTCCTAGAAGTACTTTGAGCAACAGCTGAGATTTACTGGTACGGCAATGATGAAAAAAATGCAGTGTTTATGCATGTGTTGTACCTGTTCTGGGGATGAGCAGACTTCATTCTTCACGGTTGTCAAGGCAACATTTACACACTAATTAAGCTACAGCAAAAGAGTCAAAACATTTTTTTAACTCTAGCTGAAGGTGCTTAAAAGGTAATAAATATTTGAAAGCGTAGTGAAAAAAGTGCGGAAACTTAAGCTCTGCAGCAGTGAACAAAAATGGGTTTGTCTTTTTTGATGGGAGAGGCATGTGTGTGCAGAAGGCAGCATTGTTTCCTTCCCTTTTTCCTCTGGGATCACTCATTCACTGATGCAACACTTTAGTGTAGTAGAGACACATTTTTCTGAGCAGTCTGGATGCTCAGAAAGACCGATGCCTTTTCCAAACTGTATTTAGGTTACTGAGTTTCAAGCTGAGCTCGAGCACATAGTTAGACCCACGTTGTTGCACAAAGGAACATGTTTTGCTGCAGCCACCCTTGCTCCTGAAAAGCTTTTGGAAGTTGTCAGGCTTTAGAGCAGCTCTTGGCTCTGCAGCAGTTGAGACTTGTACTGGCACAGAAGTGACCCTCATACTTCTGGGTGAGTGAAGCTGCAGTGCAGCAGAGACTTTGATCCATTACACTGTTAATGCAGTTTGCAAAGAAAATCAGGGGACAGAGCAGAGTCCCATTTCTGATAGATTACAAAACGTACCTGCTCTTGGCTGTAGCTCTCTTTATTGTTACCACTTCCAAGAAATTGACTTTTTTACCCCCAAGCTGCACAGATCTGTGCAGTTTCAAAGAAATGCATGCAGCTCTGCTTCTGTTGACATCAGTTTCTGTTCTGCTAACCACTGTTTTGATTTATTCTAGAGTCTGGTCTCTGTTTATTGCTGACCTAAAGGAACTTAGATTGCTGTTATGTTGGTGTAGTCTAACAGTACTAATTTCTGGAAACAGCAGTTAGAATTTCCAAAGAGCTGTTTATTTTCATGGGGATTGTGGAACTTCACAAATTTTGTGTCATTCAGTTTTGCCAGTTCGATCTTTCATCCCTGTTAGAGATTAAAATTCTCTTCTGTTCTTGTCTGAAATTATTAAGCTCTAACAGCATATTCAGAGAAGGCCCCCAACACTGTTTGTGCTTCTCCTGCAAGAGTTTATTGTCTTCACAAGACAGAGAATAGGCAAGCCAAGAGAATATCACTAGAATTTCTGCTTCTTCTTGTCAACTGTCAAGGTTACCATTGCATTTTTGCAGAAGAAACAACCCTTCTGGAATGGATTTAAAAGCATGGGAGGCGATGGCTTGGCAGAAGTGATTGGTTGCCTCTTGCAAGTCAGACGCGCAGCTCTTCTTGAGGTGTTCACTCTTTTCAGTGATTTGATATGCTCTTGCATATTGTGAAGAAATATATATATAAGTATCATCGTAGGCTAGAATCAATGAGATAGACAGCAAGCTAGCAAGTGCTATTAATAGCAAGAGATTACATAGTATTAATGTTTGCCATACAGTGACCAAAGAGGTTGGTTATGAACCAAAACTTGCATGAGGGATAGGGTAACAGAGGACTGTGACTTGAAAGACAGCAGCTCTCACTGAACCCACTACAGATCTTCTACATAAAGCAAGATGGAACAGTGTTTGGTCCACCCTGACAAAACTTCCCTTTTAACTTTTTTACACTCTCGGGTTTCTTTTAATTATTCCTTTTCAAGGGCTTGTTATTTTAATGGAAGGTAGACAAGAAATTATTTGCATTTTTACCAAATTTTCCAAAGAGAAGTGAAAAAAGGATATACAGCTGCCTACAATAAAATGGCAAAATATGCTGCATGCAGTAACAAAAGTTTCTGTACTTTTCACTGTAGTCTGTTTTCAAATATCAATCCAATTCTGCTGATGCTGTTCACATTCAGTACTTCCTTGCTTCACATATACTGTAGGTAATGAAAATCAGTGGCAACCGGTTCTTCACCCTGAGCAGATCTGCTGAAGTAAACCAGAGCTGAACTACTAGCGAACAGCATTGCAGATAAAGATGCCTGGCACAGTTGCCAAGATTTAAACTCCAAGTATGACTGAAATGCCAGTTTCTGGAAGTGGATGTTTGTACTTCTTTGACTGAGTGAGCAACTTTTTATATGCATATTGTTTCAATTTAACAAAAGTTGTTAACTAAATTCTTTATTGTTCCATGGATGAGTATTATATAAACTAGTACTCCAGGCAAGTACAAAAAAAATACTTTAATGAACACAGCTTTCATGTTAACAGCAGTTTCCAGAATTCTTGAGGTTTTGGTCATTCTATTTGACAGTGTTTGCAGTGTATTTTTATTGTCCTCTGACAGTAAATTACTCCACTTATTATTAAAAAATGAGATGAGCTGCTATTTAGAACAGATTATTTTCTTGAATCAAAATGAGCTGTTTTATTCAATTGTCAGGTCAGTTAAAAAATGTAAGGAGAAAAAAAGGAAGATTTCGTATCCCTTTTATTATTAATTTTAACTTGTATCACACTAAGACTTACTCTGACCTCTGTGGCAGTAAATTAATTCTCCTTCTATAATGCTCCCATAAGAGAATATGAGGATGAAAAATTCTGGCTCCATGAATTCACCAGGGATTTTCTCATTTCAGCAAAGCCAGGATTAGACATAAAATGTCTACTGGTACACAGATGATCCTGTTTCGGCAGGGAGGCTACACTGAAGAATGATGTGGCTTTGCGTATGTTGTGCTCTATGTGCATTTGGTCACCATATTCCATGGGTTCTCCCCTCCTAGAAGGGCTATCAAGGCCAGCTGTGTGGGGAAGGGTGAGATGGACCTGGGGAAGCAGCTCTGACAAGATCACAAAACAGAAACATCTCCTTTTGCATAGCTCTGTGCCCAACAGCATACGAGGAAAGGAAACAAACCTGAAGCAATTGCTGTTCTCAGCCCACCTCTTCAAAACCCAAAGGCAGAAATGTCACGATGATTTCAAAGGGGCCAGACTGAATTTTAACAAAAAATGAACCAGAAAGACCCATACTGAAAGCATCACTGTTGAACGAACACACCTAGCAGCCACCTTCCAGGTCAACAGTTTGAGGGAGATTTGGTTTGGCTGGAAATCTTCTGGGCCTACCTCTCGGTGACCTTCAGGAAGGGTTTTATTGGGACCATACTGTTGTAGAAGGTCTAACTGAAGAACAATGTCAAGTCTTCCAAGTCATTTCCTACTATCCTGAGCATCTTCCTTCTGGCTTTGCTCTGAGAAATTCCTTCTCCAGTCCTTCCATCTCTTCCATTTCATTCTCAGCTGTTTTTTCTGTTTCCCACAGGTTGTTCCCAAATTCCCATACCCCAGCACACAAGACTCTAGACTCTTTCTTCTACCATTCAGGTTCAGAAAATCCCTGCTTCCCATTAATTATCTCTCAGTGTTTCTATAAATGTGTGACTAGTGGAGCTTTTGTCTCCACATTGCCGTAATTCAGCAGATAGCATTTTAAAAACAGCAGCTTGGTGAACAAGGTGCCAGGATAAGTGATCGCGCAATTAACAGCAAGCGTCCTTGGAAACTTTTGGTGGTTACTGCCAGAAAAACACAATGTTAGTTCAACACCTGTAGCATTGCTAAGGCATGCCCTTTTCAAAGGCATATAAAAAGTGACTATTTCAAATACTGAAATGACATGACATAGGAAATAATGAGGAAGTATGTTATTAGTGTCACATCTCTCACTAATATTCAATTTACATTTTCTGCATTAGCAAGCGAGCAGCTAACCTCTCAAAGCAGCAATACTAACAATAACAAAAATAGAGTTCATATCAATCAAGGAAATGATATATGATGTACTGAACTTGGTTTTAATTCAGGGCTCCAAGCTGCCTAGATAGCTCCTACGGTTGTTAAATTCATAGAGGTTTTGCCCTCAATATGTTTCGCATTACTGCCTGAGCAGAGCTGACCTTGCTCTGAAAGTAAAAAAATGAGAACAAACTCATAGTGAAGTCAAAGAAATGTTTTAGAATTTTAACCTCTGAAATATATACATCAGGATCTAGGAAAGAACAGGCCTGGTTCTTGATTGTTGATACTTTTAAGTCAGTTTGGATTTTGTCAGTTAGTGGTTTGGTTTGCCTATTCACAGAATCACAGAACCACTAAGGTTGGAAAGGACCTTTAAGATCAAGTCCAACCATCAACCCAACACCATCGTGCCCACTAAACCATGTCCTGAAGTGCCACATCTACATGTTTTTTGAATATCTCCAGTGACAGTGACTCTACCACTTCCCTGGGCAGCCTGTT